>NC_065548.1:38371130-38677621 GCF_022605725.1 Anthonomus grandis grandis
ACCTTACTTGTTTTACTTACATCCTTTATAAACATTATCAGCAGTATGATCTAATTTTAGTAGTTTTTATCATTGAACAAAATATTTTATATACATCTTTACTACAAAGTGGCATATAATATTTGATATTTGGCATTTGATTTATATTTACATTTTCTTTCCTTGTTTTCTTATTATAAATTTTCCATATCTAATATTTTAGTCTAGGTGGAAATCTGACGTGCCACATACTATAAACATACATCTGTCGAAGACAATGAAGTTCTGCACATTGTCATAATCATTGCTATTAGCATATTGCTTTGCATATTGTAATAATCGGGAAAGACGTGCTTTGGAAGTTAATTCCATAGATTTGCACTTCTTCATAAAAAAGAGTGCCGATATAGCGAGATTCTAGGTGTCTGCAGATTTTGCTATATTCATGACTCGCAACTGCCTGTCGAGTAGATCCTGCGTGTATAGCTCTAGGTTGAATGATATGGGCCAGTTTGGATGAGGATTTATCATTTATATCTTCCTTCTATGTGCCAAATTGTCCAAGCCTTTAGTTATCTCTGGATCTCCTTTAAAGAGGTCCATATGTGAGAACCATAGGCAAGATATTAACGAGTCTTGTAACCTAATTTTAACTAATCTTTTGGATCATTAGACTAGCTAGTAAGTAAGAAGACCTCGGCGCGCGAAATAAATAAATACTATAAATAAATATAAATCATAAATCGAAATAAATATTAGTAAGCAAATAGATTGCAAATAAATGTTTCCAATAGTGTGAACGTGTTTAATAAATTAGATAACTATTTTTGTGTATCGAGTGGAACCAAGAATAATACATTAATTTTATTTATTCAACCCCAATCGCGATTGTTTAACTAAACATGACGTTTTATTTAATTAGCATAAAGTATGTAATATATTGGCGGGTATCAATTGCTACCATAAATTTGTGGGAATATAGTTTAATGTTTATTTTCTATATCATATTGAAAACATATGTACTTATATCTTACTGGATTAGTATAATAAATATAACACTTTATGGTCAATATAAATATGCAAAAATTTAAAGTTATAATAAGCGAGTATCATTAAAAATTATTATATTTATTAATGAAGTTTTGCTATATTTCCAAACTCTAAAAGGAATATTGCATCGTTATTGCAAAGCTGCTTTCATTGGTCTGGGAACTTTGAGTTTTTCTTGTATTCTTATACTAAAAAAGCTCATCTACAGTGTGTCCAAGATAAGGATGCCTATCATGGGGATCTCGGCAGCTATAGGAGATACGAGGTTGACTAAATTAGATAAAAGTTGCGCATTTTAGAGCCTCTCAATACGCCATTTAGAAAGTTTTAAAAATTTGAGTAGTTCCGGAGATATTCGAGAAAAAAACCGAAATTTGCCGATTTCGTTTTTTTTTTCTGGTGTTATTTAAAGAGATATGGAAAAACAAAAGAAACTTTTTTATAGCCACTTTTTAAACTCTAAAAAATAACATTGTGAGATATTTCGTACGACGTTTCGTTTCGAAGAAACCATCATCAACTTAATTTTTTTATATGGCGCGTAGAAAAAGTACACCCTGTATAAAATAGCATAATTTATTACGATTATAACGATGTATGACACAAAATGTTCCTAAAATATTTAAATGTTAAAAATTGGATTTTTATTAAATTCCGATAGTTTTGATGTAGTAGGCGCTTAAATGATGAGTATGGTGTAATAGGCTGCTATTACTCATATTTTGAAATACTAAATAAAAATCCGTTATTGATAACTTAAAAACTTTATTCATATACCGTCACGTAGCTAGGTCACCTGATTATTTTAAAGAATTAAGCACGTTATTAAATTAAAAAACTACCTACTAGAAACCCAAAAATAATAATTTAAATCATAGTAATTAATGTTCAAAAATTACCATTATTCTTCAAACACAGATAACATCTTTTAACAGTCGAGTTTAAAACACTTCTTAACATATCAGGAGTAATGCTCTCAAATGCTTCAAGAACTATTCTCCTCAGCTGATCCTCAGATTCAAAAACACGACTGTAAACATAATTTTTGCAATAGCCCCAGAGAAAAAAGTCGAACGAAGTTATGTCTGGGGAACGAGGAGGCCACGGAACTGTTGAATGTGTTCCTATCCATTTTTCCGGAAATCTGTTCGATAGATACTCTCGCACGATTAGGGCATTGTGTGCGGGCGCACCATCCTGCTGAAACCAACAATTTCTAACCTTGGTAAGTGGTAAATTGTCCAAAGATTCTTCCAAATCGCGTTCCAATAAGTTGCGATACCGCTCCGAGGAAAGAGAAAAAAAAGGGGCCTTTTAAATCTGTTCTAAAAATGCCAACCCAAATATTAAAACGGAAATGGTGATGGTGCAAATCGGTGTACTCGGGGATTATCTTTTGACTAATAATGGGTGTTCTTCCGGTTAAAAATTCCATTATTTGTAACCATGCTCTCGTCGTACCAGATAATCCTATGGGGAAATATTTCATCATCCTGACATTTCCTGGTGTACCATTCACAAAATGTTCTGCGCCTTTCTTCGTCCCCAGGTCTGAGGCCTTGACAGATTCTGAATTTAAATGGGTGGTATTTATGTTTTTTCAAAATGAATTAGGCAGTAGATTTTGGTATTCCAGTGGTATTTTCAATTTTTTTAACAGATATTTCCGGATTTTCAGTTACAGCTAATACCACATTATTTTCTTTTTTCATTGCAGGGCTTATTTATTGACAATACTGGCTTCTTAAACGCACCAAATACTTAAGATTACTACTACTATACTACTGCTTAAGATTGAAAATCAATCGTCCGAAATTTTTTGTATTAGATTGTTTCCTGTCTGGATAGTTATATAAATACATACGACCAGCTTTAATGGCGTTGCTGTAGCATAGGATATAACATTTCAACATATCAAACTTTTCCTCAGGTAAAAAAGCGTCTTTCATTTTGTAACAAAAAAACTAGCAACAAAGAAAGAAAAGAAAGAAAGAAAGAAAATGTGCTATATAACGTAAGAATAATCTTGTGTACAAGCATCCTACAAGCTAAAAAAACAAAACAAAAATACAATTTCAAAAATTGACAGAACAATGAACAAAATTAAACACAAGAAGACAAAACTTTTTGAACATACTTGAATCAAAGATAACTAAATAAAACAATCAATTACTAAATAAAGGTAAACTTATTGACAAAACTAGAGAAGAAAAAAGGAAAAAAAAAACTTTCCAACATGTCCAAGGTTAAAACCTATCATTAAAAAAGTCATCCAGGTTATAATATGCCTTAGCCAATAAAAGCGTCTTTAATTCTCTTTTAAATTTCTTAACATCCGATATATGTCTAACACATATAGGAACATGATTGTAAATTTTTTTACTTATGTAAATTAATGAGTTTTTGATAAGGGAAGACGTAGGAATAGGTAGGGGAACATCATTTACACGACGAGTCAAATGGTCAGTGTCAGAGGGTAGTTTGGGAATTTTGTAAATAAAAGCAGCTGTTTCTAAGATAAAGAGTGAAAAAAGAGTTAGGATTTTTTCAGAAATGAAGAGGGGTTTGCAAGAATCTCTTAACTTAGCAGAACACAGGTATCTAATTGATTTTTTTGAATAACAAAGACAATGTTAAGTAGCCCCTTATTGGTTAAACCCCAAAAAGGCAAGCCATACTGAATATGAGATTCAGTAAGTGAAAACTACACTGAACGTGCAACCACCCCTCCCAGCTCTTGTTTTGTCATTCTTACTGCAAAACATCCAGAAGATAATTTCCCAGCTAAATGTAAAATATGATCTTCAAACCGAAGGCGACCATCAATGGTAATTCCTAGGAACTTGCAGCACTCTTTATTCTGCAAGAGGGAATTTTCATCAAACATCAGACCCTGAACATCGCACTTAAACCCCATAATAGACGTCTTTCTTAAATTAAACACGAGCCTGTTGGAAGCACACCACCCTGATAAAATCTGAAGGTCTTTAAGGATACAAGTCTTAATATAATCAGAATTTTTATGGCTCCATAGTATGGTAGTATCATCAGCAAACTGAACCACCTTGCCCTGCAGTTTCAATGAACTCAAGTCATCCACATACAGTAAAAATAACAGTGGTCCCAACACTGAACCCTGGGGAACGCCGCATTTTAGGGATCTAGAAGCAGACAAACGCCCAGACACTGTAACCTTCTGAGTACGATTTGATAGATAGGACTCAAGCCCCTAAAACCATATTTATCGAGCTTAGATAACAGTATTCCATGATTCACACAGTCAAATGCTTTAGATAGATCACAAAACACTGCCGCCGATGACTCTCCAGAATTCAAGGACACATAGACGCTCTCCAAAAAGCTAAAAACAGCATCATGAGTCCCTTTACCGGCTTGAAATCCAAACTGATTTGCAGACAAAATGCCATTATGATGTAAAAAGGACAAAATTCTGCTTTTTGCAAGTTTGTCAACTATCTTAGAGAGGGTAGACAAAATAGAAATGTGACGGAAATTACAAGGCTGATCCAAATCTCCACCCTTATGAAGAGGGATAACCACTGCCTCTTTTAAACATGAAGGAAAAATGCCAATATGTAAAGAATTGTTTATGGCAGAAACTAAAGCATTTAAGGCTGAATCAGGTAAAAAGAGTAACAACCTCGAAGATATCCCATCAGCTCCAGATGATTTATGGTTTTTTAGGCGTTTGATTTCATTTTTTACTTCGGTAAGATCGACATGATGAAAGAAAAATGAATGCTCAACCGACACTTGTTGAAGATAGTGTAAGGGATCAATGTCACTACTAATGTCCTTGAGCAAGATATTAGGTATATCATAATAATAGTCGTTCAAAATGTCAGGTCTTAACTCCGGTTCAGATACAAGACGCAAAAACACAATGTCAACTAAATTTATCAAATAATTAAAACTATTTACTTCACTTAAGATAAAAAGAATAAAAAAATAATGGTTATAATAAAAACTGCTTTGACATTTAATTTTTATTTAATTTTGACATTTTCTCAATGTCATTATTTCACAGCCTACTACATCAAAACTATCGGAATTTAATAAAAAATAATTTTTTACAATTTAAAAATTGTAGAAACATATTGTGTCATACATCGTTGTAATCGTAAAAAAATATGCTATTTTATACAGGGTGTACTTTTTTTACGCGCCATATATAAAAATTAAGTTGATGATGGTTTCTTTGAAATGAAACGTCGTACGAAAAATCTCGCTAGCTATGTTATTTTTTAGAGCTTAAAGTGGCCATGAGAAAGTGTCTTTTGTTTTTCCATATCTCTTTAAATAACGACAGAAAAAAATAAAAACGAAATCGGCAAATTTCGGTGTTTCTCGAATGTCTCTGGAACTACTCAAAATTTTAAAACTTTCTAAACGGCGTATTGTTAGGCTCTAAAATGCCCAACTTTTCTCTAATTTAAACTCGTATCTCCTATAGCTGCCGAGATCCCCATTATAGACATCCTTATCTTAGACACACTGTATATTACAAGCTCTCATTTCTCGACACATAACTACAGAAATGCACAGAATAGTTTAGTTTGCAATAGCCTAGATTTGATTTTTAAATAAGAAATATGACAGTGTTTTCTATTTCTGATTTATTTTTTTTTGTTATACTTCAAATTATACAGTAACCGCCTAAAGTTCCGCATAAATTCGATAAAAATTAGAGACATGATTTTTTGAGAAAAACTGTCGATTTTTGTTTAAGGTTGCGCATTATTTTACCTACATTTTTGTACACAGGGTGGAACAAAAAAAAAAGATATGACGTGATCGGTCATTTTTTTAAATAGAATGCTATATTTTTTATTGCATTTATGAAATATAGGCGAAATTCCAAGCAAGTTTCGTATAACAAACCTTATCTCAAAACTCAACTGTTTTCGAAATATTTACATTTAAATAACAAGAAAACAAATAACGTCTGTACTGTGTACGTCTATTTACAAATTAAGGTAAAATCGAGGATAAAAATAATGTTATAAACACTCCCAATTGTTTCTATTTCCATGGTTGCACTTGTAAAGAATCTCCATTTTAGAATGTCACTGTCAGTTCGAAAATTAATAGTTTTTATCAGAATAAATTATGGCTAATTTAACGGAAACCCAACGAATTGAAATTTTGATGATGCTTGGGTACGGGGATCGAGTGCGCACGCAAAAAGAAGTAAGTAAACTGTTTAATGCCAAATACCCAAACCATCCTATTTCTCAGTCAACAGTTAGTAGAATAGAGCACAAATTCATAACTTGAGGTCATATTAGGGATTTGCCAAGATTAGGACGTCCAAAAATTTCTGAAGAAACAAAATTAAACGTTCTGCTCTCCGGCAAAGAAAATCCAAGCAATGCAACTTCACAAATTTCAGTTGATAATAATATATCCGGAACATCAGTAAGACGCATCTTAAAAGCAAATGAATATCACTCTTATTAAATTAGACCAATACACGAATTAAAATGAGGACGATCCTGATCGAAGAAACCAATTTTGCGAGCAACTGATGAACACTTGCAATAATAACCGTCAGTTTGTGTTACGAGTTTTGTTTTCGGATGAAGCAACTTTTTGTTTAAACGGTGTCGTAAATCGGCAAAATTGTCGGTACTAGTCAGTGTCAAATCCACACTGGGCAACTCAGTCTCATACACAGTACCGAAAATCTATTAATGTTTGGGCTGGTATCGTGGAAAATAAAGTAATAACGCTATTTGAATTTTTCTTTAAGAAGATCTTATCCCTGCTTTGGCTGCCCTATACCCAGATGAACAAGACCCTGCTGTCCCGACAGATAATTTGTGGTTTCAGCAAGACGGCGCACCGCCACATTTCTTTCGGGATGTCCGTAACTACTTGGATACAGTGTTCCCAGGAAGATGGATAGGACGAAGAGGGCCAATAGAGTGGTCGGCCAGGCCACCAGACCTAAATCCCTGCAATTATTTTCCAGGGGGGGTACCTGAAAAGTAAAGTTTATATTGAGAAGCCAAACAACGTAGAAGATTTGAAAAATAGAATTAGATATGAAATTAGACTATTAGCAAGTATATCACCCGAAATAATTGATAGTGTTTTACATGAGTTTGTTTGCCCCGGGGAGGGCCGGGGTAAAATAGCCCTCCAGTACGCTTTGCCTGTCGTAAAAGGCGACTAAAAGAGCAACCCCTTTGGTGATAGATGTTGTCCACTTGCATCGCCCGGTTTAATACCACCACATAGGACTTAGGCGGCGTGAAGTGGTTCCATGGAACTCGTCGCCACCATGTCGATGTGTCCGGTTTCCAAAGGGGAAATGGAGAAGAAGAATAAATGCATGATGGCGCCCTCACGACCAAAACTTTCCGGAGGTAAACCCGCCTCCCATTCGGATCTCCGGGCGGAGGCTGGTCGGGGGGTCTATCAGGCGGATCTAAAAGCCTAAAAATCAATTTCTGCAACATCAGAGGCCTAAACACCAATATTAATGCAGTACACCAACACCTGCAATCAAATACGCCTCACTTTCTGGCATTGGCAGAAACAAAGGTGAAACCTTCAACAACAAATGTTCACCTCATTTATCCTGGATACGATCTACACACCCGATTTCAACTAAACTTTGGATTGGCAGTATTTGTCAAGAACGATTTGAGTTGCCAGCGGGAGGAAACGCTTGAACCTGCGGACTTCGACGTCATGTGGTTCAAAATAATAGCCAGTGGTGCCACGAAATTTATCTGCTGTATCTACAGACCACCAAGCGATACCCAATATAGACAGCTCTTTTTGAACCTGGTTGATTGCATTAACCATCTGCAAATTGACCACCCAAGCGCAGAAATCATCGTCATGGGTGATTTTAACGTTTACAATATCAACTGACTACGCTTCTGCAACAAGAACGACGATGAAGGACGAGAAGCTGAGCTATTTGCCACCATATGCGGGCTTACGCAGCTTGTGGAGGAACCTACCAGAATCCCCGAGCGAGACGGCGATCACAGAATGTGCAAACCAAATACAGAGACGATCTTGGCAGGAATGGAAGCTTATATCCCTTTTTCTACTAAATGCGGATCAAACAACAAGCAATGGTTCAACCTGAATTGCAAAAAGGCAGTAAACACTAAAAATGCAGCATACCGCAAATGGCGTCAACATCCTTCCATCGAAAATCCAAGAAACTTTTTAGCCTCCAGAAATAGCTGCAAGCGAATTATTGATGAATGCAAAGAGAGTCACAACAACAGGATCAAAAACAAACTGCTAAACTGCGCAAATGGAACGAGATCTTTCTGGTCGGTATCGAAAGCTGTTAGTCAAGGATTTGCTAAGTCGGTCTTGCCACCCCTAACAGCAGATGATGGTTCTATCGCGGTAACAGCAAGGGAAAAAGCCAACCTAACGACCCTAATACTAAAACGTTGTGCAGACGAATTGACTCCTTCCTTATATAGACTGTTCACCGCATCATATAAGCAGGACCAATTTCCAACAAGCTGGAAAACTGCTCGAGAGCAAGCTGTACCCAAAAAGGGTAAGAAGACGATGCCCTTCAATTACCGCCCGATTGCACTAGTTCTAGTAATATCAAAGATTATTGAGAAAGCAGTCAACCAACAACTGTTAAGATATCTGGAATCATCTGGACTAATCAGCGATCATCAATACGGCTTCCGAAAGCTTAGATCCACCGGCGATCTTCTGGCTAACGTCACATACTTGTGGACAGAGGCCATGGAGAAGCACGGCGAGTCCCGCTCAGTCGCTCTTGATATTTCCAAGGCATTTGACAGAGTGTGGCATGAGGGACTACTAACCAAGCTCTCCTCAATCGGCATACAAAACTCATTATTGAATTGGATCAAAAGTTTTCTTGAACAACGAACAATCCAATCCGGAAAGGTATCCATCAGATAGCCGTCGATGGATACCTTTCCGACAAATTTAACATTAACGCTGGAGTCCCTCAAGGCTGCATTCTATCCCCCACCCTTTTCTTGATATATATCAACGATTTGCTAGGAACTACTGTCAATCCAATCTACAGCTATGTGGACGATAGCACACTTATTTCCACATTTAAGTCCGCCACACCAACGACAGCCGCAAGTTCTCAGAATCTTAGGCAGCAACAAGTAGCTTCAAATAAAAACGATATTAGAGCAATCTTGGAGTGGGGCGGTAACAATCTGGTCAATTTTAACGCTCAAAAAAGGCAGGCTGCAGTATTTACGATGAAGACTAACCTTGGTGGCCCGGAGCTGGTTATGGCAGGGAAAACATTGCCAATGAAATCAGAGTCGAGGTCACCAACAGTGTGTCCTGGCATGACCACGTTGCCGAGGTCGCCAGGGCGGCTTCCAAAAAAACTCGGAGTGCTTTTCAAAACGAAAAAAGTGTATACACCAGAACAGCTGCTGACTCTTTATAAGGCTCAAATACGCCCTTGCCTCGAGTATTGCTCGCATGTCTGGAGCTCTGCACCCAAGCATAGTTTAAACCTGCTGGATTCTATACAGAAGAGAGCTATTCGTCTTATCGACAAACCAGAACTGACAAGGAGTCTGGATAGTCTGGAGCGCAGGAGAAAGGTGGCTGATCTCTGTTTACTCTACCGTTATTATCACGGTAAGTGCTCCTCTGAGCTGGCAGGCCTGATTCCACCCAGGGCTGCTCCAGCAAGAAGGGCGCGTCTAGCAGTTGCGGCTCATCAACATCGGTCCACCTGCCTACCCCAAGGACGTCGCTGTATCGGGACTTATTCATCTGGAGAACATCTTCTTTGTGGAACGGGCTTCCACCTGACATATTTCCCGACGCATACAACCTACAGCGATTCAAGATAAATGCCCACAAGTATCTTCACGCAAGCACCACTCCAAGAGTGACATAGGACTTTCCCCTTGTGCTTGTATTTACCATAAAAAAAAAATCGTCTTGTTTTCTGTCAAGAAGTAAATGAAGATCAGTTTAAACACTATATTAATACATTAATAAGGGTTTTCACAGTTTATAACATTTTATCTTAATTTGTAAATAGACGTACTTACTTGCTTTCTTGTTGGTTAAATGTAAATATTTCTGAAAAAGTTGAGTTTTGAGATAAGGTGTGTTATACAAAACTTGCTTGGAATTTCGCCTATATTTCATAAATATAATAAAAAATATAGCATTCCATTTAAAAAAATTACCGACGACGTCATATCTTTTTTTTGTTTCACCCTGTATACAAAAATTTATGTGAAATAGTGCGCAACTTAAAATAAAAATCGACGGGTCCGAGCGTTTTCTCAAAAAATCATGTCTCTAATTTTTATCGAATTTATGCGGAACTTTAGGCGGTCACTGTATGTAGTTTAAGCATTTATTTTAGACTTATTAATGCTTTGATGTTTAGCATACCAACCAAAATTATAGATTAAATTTTAAATAACGTTTATAAGCATTTTGTATAGTTCTTGTATATTAGATTTTGATTATTGGTTAGTAAACTAGTATAGTTTTAATTTGAATCTATAATTTTCAAAATACTTGATAAGTCTGCTTCAAATGAATATTTAAAATTAACGTCTTTTAATGAACAAAGCCGTTCTAGTTGTTTATGTCTGGAATTTTTTTAAATTTTTTTGTAATAAGTTTATTGTAGTAACCAACTCCGTCTAGTGAAGCGTTAGAAGAAGTATAAACCCACCTATAAGCTAATGAGGCCCAAAACTCAAGCTCACAGAAGGAGAAAAGTACACACGCAGAAGCTGGAAGTGGTGGCAACGCTGATCAGCATAACTCATAGCCGGAACTCGGAAACAAGCCCTAGAATGACCCTTCTGGAGACGTAGCAAAGTAACAATCAAGGTTTTAGGTGCGTCCTCGGGCTGTCGAATGGTATAGGGGCCCACTCTTGCCTAGCCAGCGTAGGAGCTGTCCTTTCAACGGGCAAAAAATCTCGATGGATGTAGCAACGCTAGGTGGCACCTGCGGTAGCACTCTGTTGCATTAATTGGGGAGATAGAGTTGCGGCTGCTGGATCCCCTTGAAAGGTCTTGCCACGTCAACTCGTCAACTCATAAGAGCAAGCCAGCGGTGCGGCCCTTCTTCATTTCCGCAACTACATCATCTTAACCCAAGACTCACACATACAGGGTGTTTCAAAATTCACTACATATATTTTAAGGGCGTATTCCTGAGGTCAAAATAAGACTTTTTTTTCCTATAAACATGGGTCCTAAAATGCACAACGCAAACAAACGCACCATAGTTCTACGGCAACGCTAATTCTAGCCTTTCAATGTTCTAAGAATATAAATATTAAATTTAAGCACTCTTCAAAAATCCCCTGTATAACCATTTAATAGCATGTACAGATATTACTTTTTTTAATTATTTATAACGATAATAAAAAAAGGGAAAATATATTATGTTTTATTTGCATTATCTAAACACTTTAACAATTTAAACCCACCATTTAAAATATTATTTATTTGCAGTTTACACACAAATACTTCTATTTCCACAAAAACCAAATAAATGCAAACTAAGTAAACTAAATGGAATCAGTAAACAAATACCGCTATATTCTGCTCTAGAGAGAACTTTAATTTTAAAAAGCTTTATTAAAGCTTTTTTTCTGTTGTAAGTAGATTTGAATGTTACCATTTAACTTAAATTTTAATTATAATTTTCAAATTAGTCTATTGCTAATTTGCATCTCTATGTTTTAAAGATGCATTTGAATAATTTAAATAGTTATTAAATAACATATTAGTTTAGTTTAATTTATTTTATTATTGTTTTTGATCATTTTATGCGATGAATGTTTTTAATTTTTTTATATTGGTTTTTTAAAATTTGTAACAGGTTTGGAACAGGCCTAATAAAGGCCGAAATGTTGACGTTTAAGAAAAAAATTATTTAAGTAGCTTGGATTTTAATTAACCGCACATCCAACTTAACCCTTAAGAGAAAACACAATTTAACTGTGGTTTTAATTTCGTCATGTGTCTATGATGGTAGTAGCATATAAGATCTTTGAGGGTGGTTCTCTTATTAATTCTGATAGCAACAAATATCACTTGATTCCATATTGCTCTAAAGATTTCTAGATATTGTGGCACTCTTTATTTGTTTGTTGTTCGACCACCTTTATATATAAAAAAATTGCTTGATTTTAATATTATATATTATTCAGCTTGTATTTTTGGAGCACATATTCCAATTCGTCAAGTTTCTCGTTACCTAATGATGTTTGTATGTTATCCGTTTCTAGCAAGATTGTCGTTTTGCGACAATTCGATTCTACCCAGTGATTCTTAATATCTTCTCTTCGTATTTAAGTCCATTCGAAGTACTGGAGGCTGAGAGCTATTCTTCTTGATTCAGATTTATGGAAGGTTTAAGACTTTTACTACTTGTGCTGCACCAATACTTGTTAAGAAGTGTACTATTCAGCTACTCCTTACATAAACAGACGGTATTTAAGGCCGCCCATTCTGTAGCAGACATGGCCTGGGAAAATTCTTAACTTCGACTTAATGAGTTACCGGCATCGCTCCCTGTATGTAAGGCTACTAAGCACTCTTACCAACAACAATCTTCATTGTCCTAAAGAGAGAAATATACAGGGTGTTCCGTTGATCATGTTACAAACTTCTAGGGCAGATAGAAAACGTCAAAAGAAAAACAAAAGTTCATATAAACATGGGTCCGGAAAAGCTTCCTCAGGGAGCTAGAGCTCTTTGAAAATAACCTTTAAAAACTAGTTTTTTTTTAATAGCTCCGGAACTACTTTAGCTACCGCAACCAATTTTGGAAGGTAAATTATTGTTAGTACGTTTATTCTTTTGAACCTACTAAATAAAAAAAGTATTTACCAGGGACTTCAGAATCAGGGGGGTATTTGGTAAATTTAGGCCCATTTCTTTAAGACTTTAATTTCTGCCCGTTTGGGCATTAGATTATGATGTTCCTATGCTTTTTACATAAAAAAGGTGCTCTTAGTAAAAGTCGGTAAATGGTAAATATCACCGTTTTTGTGAAAATTGACGAAAAGCATGTTATGAGATACAAAAATGAATTACCTATTATTATTAATAAACAATGAAAAAAAAAATCTGGCGTGAATAAAAAATAAATGTTTAAAAAAAGTTAAGGTAGCTACTTTATTAAATTGGTACTGAAATTAATTAACTGTCACTTTAATTACCTTGTTATTACAAAAATAAACTTAAAATATTAACTGCTCAAAATGCCGGCCGCCACGATCGATATATTTATTGTATCTACGCACCATATTAAGGTTGACGTGGTTAAAAATATCAGGCGTGGTTTGGATTACTTCAGCAGCTGCGGAAATTCTGGCCACCAGGTCTTCTTCTGACTCGTCTGGAGTTTCATATACGAGACTTTTCATATGCCCCCAAAGAAAAAAATCTAAGGGTGTCAAATCTGGTGAGCGCGCTGGCCAGGTGACAGGGCCTCCGCGGCCAATCCAGCGCCTTCCAAAATTTTCACTTATAAGTCGCGGACAATAAGTGAAAAATGAGCTGGCGCTCCATCGTGTTATATCCATAAGTTCTGTCGTATATTTAGGGGCAGATCATCTAATAGTTCTGGCAGTACATTTTTTAAAAAATTTAAATAAATATTTCCCGTTAAACGAGGAGGCAACATAATTGGACCAATTAAGCGTTCTCCAACAATGCCGGCCCACATATTGACCGAAAACTTATGTTGATAGCTCCTAAAATGAATACCATAAGAGTTTTCCTCACTCCACACATGATTATTCTTAGAATTAAAAATGCCTTCTTTTGTAAATAAAGCCTAGTCAGTAAAAATTACATATTTTGGAAATTGAGGTTCTTCTGTTCACCGGTCAAGAAACCACTGGCAAAAATTCACGCGGGGCATAAAATCATTGGATCCTAATGATTGCACCTTTTGCAGGTGGTAGGGTCGAAGAAGCTGTTCATTAACAACGTTCCATACCCTAACCTGATTTACATGCATCGCATCAGCTACTGCTCGAGTACTTACTGATGGGTTATCTTCAAATCGCTGAAGCACATCTTCCTCAAAATCCGGGATTCGGATGTTCCTTTGCGCGCCATTATCTTGGCGCTTTATTTTAACGGGGCCAGTCTCCCTGAGCCGTTGATTGATCCTTTCAAAAAGTGTGTAAGCTGGGATTTGCCTTTCGGGAAACCGCTCTTCATATAGTCGAGAAGCAGCTCTACTACTACATCGAACTTCCCCATAAATTAAAAGCATATCGGCGTATTCAGCAAAAGTGTAATCTTCCATTACTTAACCGTAATAAAAAGGGAATTAATATCATGTAAAAAATACTGACAGTGACAAATTTAAAAAATACTGACAGAGGCAATGAATTAGCATTATTATTATTATTAAAATAATTAATTCAGGTGCTGTATCTTAGATTGGTTTTAGTTAATTTCCACAAAAACGGTGATATTTACCGACTTTTACTAAGAGCATCTTTTTCATGTAAAAAGCATAGGAACATCATAATCTAATGTCCAAACGAGCAGAAATTAAAGTCCTAAAGAAATGGGCCTAAATTTACCAAATACCCCCCAGATTCTGAAGCCCCTGGTAAATATTTTTTTTATTTAGTAGGTTCAAAAGAATAAACGTACTAACAATAATTTACCTCCCAAAATTGGTTACGGTAGCTAAAGTAGTTCCGGAGCTATTAAAAAAAAAAATAGTTTTTAAAGGTTATTTTCAAAGAGCTCTAGCTCCCTGAGGAAACTTTTTCGGACCCATGTTTATATGAACTTTTGTTTTTCTTTTGACGTTTACTATCTGCCCTAGAAGTTTGTAACATGATCAACGGAACACCCTGTATAATAGTAGTAATAGTAGTAATGATAAATATACAGGGTGTTGCTTAAAGGTATGTCATAATTTAAAAGGGACATTCCTGGAACGATTTTAGGTCGAAAAGTTCATATAAACATGGGTTCTAAAATGCTTAATTTTTAAGATACAGGGTGTTAAAGTTTTATTTTTTTTTTCGTTTTTAATAAATTTTAACGCCATTGACTTTCGAAAAAAATTATGATTTTATCTTAATTATCAATCAATTATAAACAAAAAATTCCTCCATGACTTTTGCCGTAAATTTTACCGTTTGGGTGTAATCGTTAATTAAAAAATCGTCTTTTATGCATAAAATGCATCTTTAAAAATTATGGAAATAAATCAAGTTAGCTTTGCTCGTTGCCAGAAATTGTTTTCTGTTGTTTTAAACATTATGACACTTGCGTTAGTGATTATTCTTGACAGTTTGTTTTTAGTACCCTTTGGATCTTAAAACGTAAATTGTACTAGTTAAAAAATGGTAGATTATTCTAATTTGGAAATGACGTAAATGCATTTCCTTTATGGACTTGCCAATGGTAATCCTATGGAGGCGCGGCGTTTGTATCAAAAAAGGTGTCCTAATCGCGCTATCCCAGATAAAAGAATATTTATAAACATTCATCGCCGTCTGGCTGAATCTGGGAGTTTTAAGGCTAATTCTGCCAAGGGAAGGCCCCGTACAGTTAGGACACCGGCAGTTGAAGAGGCTGTCCTACATGCAGTCGAAGAGGATCCGACTACAAGTACACGAAAAATTGGTATGGTATTGAACATCTGCTACAAGACGGTATGGGAAATTTTAAGGGATTCTTTGTTATATACTTTTCACATACAAAGGGTTCAGGCATTGCTTCTTAGAGATTATGAACCGCGTACGCAATTTTGTAGATGGTATCTCCAAAAAGTAACACAAAATCCTCAATTTGGTGCGAACATCTTGTTTACGGACGGAGCTAATTTCTCCAGAAATGCAATAATCAATTTCCATAACAATCATTACTGGGCTCAAGAAAACCCTCATGCGATTACAGAGACACATTTTCAGGAACAATTTTCAATAAACGTTTGGATCGGTATCGTATCCGATCATTTAATTGGACCATCTTTTTTACCAGGATGCCTTAACGGACAGAATTATTGTAATTTTCTCCAAAATGATTTGCCTTTGCTTCTCGAAGATATTCCTCTTCAGTTACGGCAACAACTTTGGTTTATGCATGATGGTGCTCCAGCCCACTTTAGCATATTGGCTCGTGAGCATATAAATAGAGTCTACCGAAATAACTTGATAGGCCGTGGAGTACCACATTTTTGGCCACCTAGATAACCTGACTTAAATAGCCTAGATTTTTTTTTGTGGGGACACCTAAAAACATTGGTTTATCAGACACCAATTGTGACATTAGAAGAACTAAGAAATAGAATTATTGACGAATGTGAAACTATACGAAACACGCCTGGAATTTTCGAAAGAGTTCGTGATTCTATGAGAAGAAGAGCAGAAGCCTGCATAGAGGCAAGAGGTGGTCATTTCCAACATTTGTTGTAAATTATGTATGTATGTATTTTATTATATATTAATTGTTGTTGCTTTTTGTTCACCAGTTTGTAAAAAATAGCTTGAAAATAAATATTTGTAAAATGTACCTAATAAAAACTGAAAATAAAATCAAACTTAACACAATCGAAAATAATCATTAATGTCAGTGTCATAATGTTTACAACAACAAAAAAACAGTTGCTGGCAACGAGCAAAGCTAACTTGATTTATTTCCATAATTTTTAAAGATGCATTTTATGCATAAAAGACGTTTTTTTTAATTAACGATTACACCCAAACGGTAAGATTTACGGTAAAAGTCATAGAGGAATTTTTTGTTTTTAATTGATTGATAATTAAGATAAAATCATAATTTTTTTCGTAAGTCAATGGCGTAGTATTTTCTTTTGTAAAATTGTATTAAAAATTCATCATAGCTACGCCACTGGTTGCTAAAAAAAAGTAGGTGAACATCTAAAAAATGTGTTTTTATGCCATAATATCCTGTGCCAAAATTCAGTTCAATATTTTAAGCCGTATTTGAAAAATTTATTAAAAACGAAAAAAAAAAAAACTTTAACACCCTGTATCTTAAAAACTAATCATTTTAGGACCCATGTTTATATGAACTTTTTGACTTAAAATCGGTCCAGAAATGTCCCTTTTATATTATGACATACCTTTAAGTAACACCCTGTTTATTAAACATTAATCCATTTGGTTCATCAAAAAAATAAGATTAATATTAAGGACAAATCAAAATGTCTTAAAATATTGAGACTAAAGCTAATCTAAGAAACAAAAGGCACTTATTTAATTAATTTTAAAAAATTTTTTACTAGTAGTTTACTCTTAAAAAAACATCATAGTTATTTAAAATGCGGATTCTTACAAAATAACAAATTCTAATGAAACTTGAAAAGGCCATAAAATAATATAGATTAAGGTCTTATTAGGACATTCTAATTCGAATTTCTGTTAGTGTTAGCCAATTTCCTGTAGACCCGGCCAAATTCGCCAAATTAAGCACCGTCACAGTCGGTTTACATTATGACCGACCCATTTGTTTCCACGCCATACTTCTGGAAATTCGAAAATGAGAATTGCTTTTTGTCCTTACCCACCGCCGCGCGTTTCACGTTGCCGCCGGCGAAGTACAAGGACAAAACCTTTTGTTAATGGCTAAATTGCTGTTACGGTCTAAATTCTGGTAAAATATACAAGTAAAACTGCTAAAGGCCTTTCATATTTTTTATTTGATATTTTGTTGTAGTGAGCGATAGCGTCCACGTGCTACTTTGAATTAACTTTTTACTAGTTCAGTAAACAAGTAAATAGCCGCGCAGTTATTATTTGTCGCGTAGACGCCTTTTTAAAAAGTAATAAAGTCGATATTTTTTATTTACATTACTAAAGTACCCTTTAATTAGATGCGTTATTAAATTGATTTATTTTATTAAGTGCACATACTAATTTCCCTATTGGGCTTTACAATAATAGACGTCCGGATAAAACTACGTCCTACGCGTCATCGGTAATGTCGAAATAGCAATCGAAATTATATTATATAATGATTGTAATAGAATATTTTGGTCTAGTCCCACACTAATTTAAAGTTATTCAAAAATCGTTTGCTGACAAACAGGTTAAGAACCATTTGCAAGATGGTTTCCATTAGCACCTAAATCAAATAATTAAAAATAATTAATTTTCTCTAAATAGATAAAGTTTTTGCTGAAAAATACCTTGTCTATACAAAGTACAGTGTGCGGCATAATTGTGTCCCTGTTTTTAAGGCTTAATAAAAGAAATGTTATTTGAAATACAAAGATTTTATTTTTTTATTTTAAAAGTACAACTAAAACATTTTTGTCCTATGTAGTTTTGAAGAGAATATCTGGCAAGTGCCGTCCACCATTATCGAAGCACTGGTGCAAGCGACTTCTGAAGTTTCGCATAACTCTTGAAATCATTTCTTGGGGTATTCTGCGAATTTCCAGGCGGATCGCATCCTTTAGTTGTCTAATAGTCGTTGGACGATGTTTGAAGGCTTCAGCTTTTAGGTAACCCCACAGAAAGAAGTCGCAGGGCGTTAGATCGGGCGAGCGTGCAGGCCAAGAAATATCGCCTCTCAGGGAGAGCAAACGTCCGGGGAGCATTTCTCTCAATACTTGCATTGAAGCTCGAGATGTGTGAGCTCTTGCCCCATCTTGCACATTGAGTCCTGCGAAGGCTGGGGCGAAAAAATTATGAATCATGGCTATATAGCGTTCTGAATTGACAGTAACAGCGTGATTTTCTTCTTCAAAGAAGTAATGGCCGATTATCCCTATTTCAGACACGGCGCACCAAACTGTCACTTTCTCACTATGTAGAGGCTTCTCGTGTATCTCTCTCGGATTATCAGCGGCCCAATACCGAAAGTTTTGCTTGTTTACTCAGCCAGACAAGTAAAAATGTGCCTCGTCACTAAAAAAAACTGCGCCCTGAGGTAAATTTTGAAGCATAATTTCACATGCAGCACGTTAAATGTTCCAATCACGTTCTGATAATTCCTGTGCCAGAACCATCTTGTATGGATGAAAACGAAGATCCTTGTGAAGAATTCTTCGCACAGTGCGGTCAGATAAATGAAGGGCAGCTGCGTGTCTCCGTGCAGAGCGTCTAGGTGACCGTAAAAATGAGCGTCTCACAGTCTCGATGTTTTCGGATGTCCGAGCTGTCCGTGGCCGTCCACCTCCTTTTTTGATAACAGATCCAGCTTCTCTAAAGTTCTTGACCCATAACACAATTGATTTTCGGTCCGGGGCTCCTTCATTTCGGGGAATTTAGAACCTTATTCGGAACGCTCGTTGCGCAGCAATAACTAACCGATTTTCGCGGAGGTACACTTCCGCGCTGTGCGTTGGTCCACATGATGCTTCAGAGTAAAACATGTTTAAACAAAACTGTTTCCCATACGGCTCTTAGTGGCGGTACCCCCACTATTCTGCGACGCCGCACGGCATTATGAGGGAAGGTTAAAAATAGGGAGACAGTTATGCCGCACCCTGTATTTCGAAATTGAGTTGCAATATTTTATGAGCCACAACTGTAGTGAAATGCAAGTCATTGTAAGACAAGCTTCATATATACTCATGTTGAAAACTTTATCAATTTAAGTGTATTTTATAGAACAAATTGAAGACGAATTATTTAAAACTTTAAGTATCTATAATAATTGTTAACTTATGTTTATAGCACTAGCCAAGGCAGAAATGTCAAAACTTTTTTCTTAATATTTTTTTAATACTTTTGGTATTAAAATCAAGAAAAACTATTCATCATACAAACATCACATACAAGTTTTTAATCCTACAAGAAAGTGCATACATTGGGGCTTTTTTGTGAATAAAATAATAAAATATATTATATGTACTTAGCATTTATTTAAAAGTTAACTATGTATAAAATAAATTAAAAACCTAGTTCAGCATTTTTATTAATATATGGTTTATTTGTTGAATTTTGTTAAAAAATTTTATCTATTTTAAATTTTTATTAGTTCTTCGTATAATTTTTTTTTAATTATGAATAGATTTACGAATCCAGGGTTTCCCAATATGCTTTTTGTGTAATGGCAGCTAGTTAGTCTGTCCGTGAATATCGTTTAAGATTTATCTCTACCCTAGTAGTTCTACCATCACGTCTTCATAATGATACACCGAAATGTTTATGAAAATAGAAGTTTTCGAATAGCTCTAAACAAAGCGGATAAGTGAATTGATAAAAAGTTGTCTTAAAGTTTTTTTTCAAGAAATCGTGGAATAAGTATAAGAACTTTGTAAAGAGTTTGCTCAATCCCCTGCTCAACAGTAAGTAATTTAAAAAATTAATTGGCAACCCAAAGTTAATGTCATTTATTTTATAAACTGACAAAGCCACTTTTAAATAAAGTTGTAAAAGTAATTTAGGATTTTACCTGCTCAATATGGAATTTTCCGTAAATTAAAATCCAACACCTATATAACGTCATAATATTTAAAGGGTTTAGGTCAATTTTTGGACGCAATTAATCGGGGACCAATTCAGGTCATGTTTTTCTGTGCATAAATAGTGAACGGCAGTAGAGAGGAGAATGTAAAAATAATGACAGAAATAATTGAAACAAATTTATGTTGTTATTAATGAAATTTAAATTACTTTATCACTGGTCTGTACATTTTTTAATTATACTCTTTAAATAAGACTAGATAGAGACTGAAGATAAATGATATTTAAAATATATCTTAAAAAGCATTAAACTAATACATAGATTAATATTATTCACCCTAGCTTTTACGCTTTAACTGCTTGCTACTGACACATTTGGGTCAGGTGGCAGTGTTATGTTTCACACATGTAGGTGCTAAATTTTAATACTTTACTTATTATTTTTCTACACCTTTTATGTTTAATAAAAATGCCATGATAATTTTTTCTCCATACTTTTTCCATTTATTTGCCCAGCTCTCAAAGAAAAAACAGAAAAACGAAAATGAACAGTTTTTTCGAAAATTTTCAAATAAGATTTATTTGCGTCATTATGGTTTTTCCTAAAAACCGTTTAAAACTTACAGGAAAAGGGCTCCTAATGAAAGGATTTCTAAAAGGGTCCTTTTTTTGCGCCGTGAACTTTTCAAAATATTTCTTGGTACCGCCGATACTAACATGGCGCTGGAGCCTAAGCGATTTAATTTATAATATTGCTATCTAATGATATGTGTTCGTAAATGTAGCTTACTTTTTTATATATCATTCAAAGTAAAGTGCGTAAAGTACACCCTTTATACACTTCCCAAGGTTTATAAAGTTTTACTTTTAATGCACTAGTGCCTAAAAAGACTTTTTTTACGTGCAATTAAAAAAAAAATTATAAAATGAGTGTCCAATAAACATGAAATTACTTTTTATGCACTAGTGCCTAAAAAGACTTTTTTTACGTGCAATTAAAAAAAAAATTATAAAATGAGTGTCCAATAAACATGAAATTACTTTTTATGCACTAGTGCCTAAAAAGACTTTTTTTACGTGCCCAAAAAGTCTTTTTAGGCACTAGTGCATAAAAAATTATTTCATGTTTATTTGACACTCATTTTATAATTTTTAAAAAAAATTTTTGACGGTTTCTTACGCACTAATGCCTTAAGTAATTTGTTATTTTTAATTTTTTTAAATGTTTTCTTCGATAGTAAAAAAAATTGTTTGTAACACGTGTGTAAAATCCCCTTTTTCTATTTATAGGAATTATCGAATTTGACATATTTCCCATTCATAAAAAAAGGGAAAATTTTACACACTTGTTACATAAATAATTATTCATAGAAATGTTATTATTACAATACAAAAAAGATTACTACAATCGATTTGTATACATGATTTGAAAATAACCTAATCTTTGAGATTTAAATAGAGGTATTAATCTGGAGCTAGATAATATGAGGATGAGTTACGTTGAAAAATATGAACACCCTTTTGAGCCTTTTTTGAATAACTTTTTTGGTTTTATTATTAACTCTTTATTGACAGCACCTAGAAGTTTCAAACTTTCATCATTTTAATTTAGCTTTTTAAAACTTATTTTTTGACATAATCTACTAATTACTATGTTTCTTTTTACGAGTTTTTTCCTCTCTTCTCCTCCCACTTTTTTGACCTGTACATTTAATACTGCATACCTATGCCATTTACAAAAACCATTGTTTTCCTCGGACACCTGGAATTTATCTATAATCATCTATCAGCCGGTTTTATTTAAATGTTAAAGTTTTCCCGAAAAACACCATTTTCTATGGAAAACCTCAAAAAATAGCGATTGCTATCAAGCACTCGGACTACCAACCCTAAGAGGGCGGGCCTCATGATCCAATAAGCTAGTGGTCAAGCATAGAGACGCTTTCTAAATCGGGCAGCATCGGACCAGATAACGAATTCACGTTGTTTTAAAGCGAATGCTGCTCATTGCTAAATTGGGTGGGAACTGACTTTTTAATTTCGAAAGATACAGGCTTTAAATGGGGTGAAAGGATCAGGAAATAGTATAAAATCATATCGGAAAACTTTGTTCCGAAACAATATTCCGAATATGTGCGTAGTAAAATCAGTGCCTCCAAAATTGTGTATTGTGTGATACAGGCTTTAAATGGGGTGAAAGGATCAGGAAATAGTATAAATCATATCGGAAAACTTTGTTCTGAAACAATATTCCGAATATGTGCCTAGAAAAATGAGTACTTCCAAAATTGTGTATTGCAGCTAGGAAAATTGGGAAAAATTTTTCAACGTTTATCAAATTTTTATTTCTACGGAAAATTTTTCCAATGAGTATGTTGTAGGATGACGTTGCTGAAGAAATCTAGTGATATCTGGCGCATCGAGTTATGTTTTGAACCTGAAGTCTTGACGTCATTAGTATGGTCTATATAAATAATTACTTATATATAATATGGAGAAAATTTTAAACAAGTTTTTAACAAATGATTAATGGAAATAGGATTAATGAAAAAAAATTAATATTAATAAATATATATTTGTTATATAGAGAGGGTTGTTAAGGTTTAGGTTATTGTCACGTGACTAATAAAAAATTTTCCTATTGGTCCAGATGGTTCCAGACTTGATTGAAATTTAGTATTTGAGATTTAAGTGAGCAACAATTATTATCTATAAATATTTAAGATAGATAGATGGCGCTTGAACAGTTACAGCTTACTGTTAACACTGCTCCAAAATGTTGTTAGAGTATACCTCAGAAACAGAAAATTAATTATATTTATTGTGATTTGTGAAGGTATTATAGTAGTTATTTGCAGTGACTTTTTTCCAGTCAACTCCAAAAACTATATAACTACCATATTTGCAACAACCACTCTAGACACCCTTTATTATAAGTGTGTCAACTACAGATATACGTGAAATAAAATCGGTAATTAATGGCATTTTTAGTAGTAAATATCTAGCAAAGAAATAGCAACTAAGGCGGCACTAAACAAAAAATTTTTCCAGAAACCAGAACAGATATTCTTATTAAAGAATAAATTGTTTATTCTGGAAGCCAAAATAAAATATTGCACAAAATCGTTAACATTAACTATGCACAGAATAGTCTATGCACAGCTTAAATTTACACATTTTTGGAGTGGCCCGAGAAAATAATAAAAATGTACATAGCAAAGTACTGGATTTATTTAAACGGCACCTAAGGATTAATATTTAAGTTCTGAATTAGTTCAGTATTACCGGGTCGGACCTCAAGTATCTACGGATAATAAACCGCCCGCTGTCTTGGGACGATTCTCAAGCGACGTGATGAAACTCTCGGTTCTAAAAAACCGTAAGGAACTAAAAAATACTGGCCTTCATATAAAGGAAGATCTAACCAAAGTTCGGCTTTCGTAACTTGATAAAGCGGTGCGTGTGTGTATAAATTAAAATACGTGGGTGTACAATGGGCACATACATGTCCGCTCCAGGGTGCATCGTATTATGGACGAGAGTGACCTAACAAACCTTGTGAAAGGCTTGGATTATTTGACTGGAGATAATTTCATACATATACTGTACGTTATATCACTATAATATTTTGTGATACCAATTTCTTAATCCTTTACACACTTTATATCACTATAATAACTAATTTACTAACTGCTTTACTTTATTTTCATGTTGCTGGCAGTTCTTTATTCTCGTTTAAATTTCTGTTTTTTTCGTTTCCATAAGGGCAGCGCAAAAATCAAATTATTAAAAATTATTAAAATTTTGAAATTGAAATCACCCGGATTTAGGCGGTGATCTTGGCCATCGTCCGGATGGTATGCCACGCAGATATGAGGTCGTGGAAGGTGCCTGCCCCTGTTACGAAGCTGAGCCTAGCTTCCTTCCAAGGTTAAGAATCTCTGCAGCTTCTTCAAGCCATTTGGCAGTTTCTTTATCCGCATAAGTGAGTTGCAGCCATCCGCGCTTTTACGAATCCGTGAATGCTAACTTTACTTAGAAACCGCCCATCTTCAGAGATGAAGTTTATAATAGATGACACGGGAATGGCTCTAAGTCATCTATGCCTCTTCACCGAACGGCTATATTTCAAACCAGTTTGTCCTTGAATTCTTACAAATTTCTAAAAAATTAAGGCTAAAGGTTACGTAACCATCAAAATTTTCGTCTCAGTGGTCCGATTGTTTCCGACTGTTCGAAATAATTAAAGATTTTTCACATATTTTTGAAAAATTCATGTTAAAGGTCACAAGGTTGTGATCCTTCATCCTATTAGTCCGGTTTAATTGAAATTTGGTATTTAAGGAATATTTAAGAAGCAGTTATTGATCCTTGATTTGATTGACAAATTTTTGAAAAACTAATTTTGAAGGCCACGTAACTGCAAATGCTTTTTTCATATTGGTCCAATTTGATTAAGATTTGGTATTTGATATATTTAGGTTTATATATACGAAAAATTATATTTATAATAAATTTTTTTTTAATTTTTAGTCATAGTAGTTGTAATCGTAAGAAATAGGGTGTATTGAGGTTTGAGGGTATTTATACAGACAATAATATTTATAATACTAGCAATCAAAATATACTGGGTGTATTCAGGTTTGAAATTATTTGTAAAGAAAAGAACAGTAACAATAGTAATAATCTTATTTTATGGGATTCTTTTAAGTAGAGCCAGGGATCTGTTCCAAATTCCAAAAATGCAAAAAAATTGGATTTTCGTTTATATTAGGGTCAAATAGATAATAACCTTTTTTAAAGGTACTTTGAATAAAATTTAAATTTTTAAATTGAATTGGAAGTTTACCATAGGGCGCTTTAAAATTCGTTAGTTATATATGTACTGTTTTTTTTCATTTCTCCGATTCTAGAATAAGCTGATATCAATAATTAATAATTTTTTTTGTTAGTTCTTTTTATATTTTATTATGATTTTTCTCTTCGGCGGGTAAATGTATCTCTGGATCTTTGTTTCTTATTATTACTATTGTTATTATTATTAAACTATTTTTTTTAAATCGTCAAATTTACAATCGGGTTTTTCAACGGTAGTCTTGTAATTATTCTTGTAGTAACTTTTTTTGAGAAAATTTTTCATTTCTGTCGGATAGTTCAAAAAAACCCTCTGGCGGAGACATGCGAAACTAACAAAACTTCGAATACTAAAAGAGTTAAAACTCAAAAATGGCTCTTTTTAAAAAACACAATTCTGTTAAAAACGACTAAGCCATTTCTAAGATACAAGGTGTTTTTTACGAAAGCCTTTAAGTACCCCCCACTACTTTATTTTCAGAGATAAAGCAAAAACTGCTCAACAAAAAAGTTTCAAAATGTCCTTTACATTAAAGATTAAGTATTTTTTTGTTAGGTTGATATATCGAAATTTAAAAAAACTTTACTTTTTTTAGATTCAAGACCGCTCGTTACGCCCTCTAGGAGTCATTTTAAAAATTAAAAAAGCTTTTCTAGGTTTTTCTCTGGGCCGTTTTACTTAATAATATTTTTTACCGCAAGCCTCTGCGATGAGTACCTTCCGAGATACAGTACCGCGCTTTCTTAGTTGGCCACCCTTGTTGATTAATTGCGCTGGGTTCAAATAAAAAAATAAAATAAAAAAGTTAGTTAACTCACGACGAAAAAAAGGTAATTTAGTGGACTGTAAACACTTAATGAAATTAACTAAAAAACTTGGAAAACGCTGTTGTGAGACCTTACCTTCTGTTATCGGTGGCCGAGATTTGCGAATTATCTACACTTTCACGCTAGCGATTTTTCGGTGTTGAGTCGCGACTCTAAACTGTTTGATGCTTAGAGCTCGAATGTATCGCGCACTGTTTAAGGCCTCAAAACGAGGAGTTGAAATTCAAGAAAAAAAATAAATTATTTAAACAAATGAAATACTTCCTTAACAAGGTGAGTCAACCAAAGGCATTAAATTTAACTAAAGAAAAATACCGAGTGATAAAAGAACATGAATTAATATGAACTACATAAACTAAATGAAAATTAAATGAAAACTTAACATACCGCCCACCAAAATGCATTGCATTTTTCAGTCCTCCGATGGTAGCAAAGGACAGAGCTTCACCACAGGTCGCTTTAAAGTCCCATTACTAGTGCGAACAGTAACAACTCTCACTATTCCATCTAAACCTGGATGTACCTCAGTTATGCGGCCCATTGACCAATGCAGAGAAGGGGTCAAATCATTGCGAATTAAAACTAAAGTTCCTGGTGAAAGATTACCACTGGATTTATGCCACTTAGCACGTTGGTGCAACGTATGCAAGTACTCACCAGACCAACGACGCCAAAAATCTTGGTGCATTTTTTGAAGCATTTGCCAACGATCCAATTGACGAACGGGAAGTGAGGTGACATCCAATTCAGGAGGAACACTCAGAGGTTCCAGGGTCAGGAAATGACCCGGGGTTAGAGCGGTCATATCATTGGGATCATTACTAAAGGGTGTAAGAGGTCGCGAGTTAAGAAAGGCTTCAATCTGAACCAATACAGTATTTAGCTCCTCATAGGTCAAACACTGCATACCAATGACTCTGTATAAATGAGTTTTTACAGATTTCACTCCGGCCTCCCACAATCCTCCAAAGTGGAGCGCAGAGGGGGGGTTAAAATGCCATGTAATACCTTCAGATGCGGCGGATTTTAACATAAAATTATTTAACTGCTTGGATGCACCAATAAAGTTGCTACCACAATCGCTGTACAAATGTTGGCAGCGACCTCGGCGAGCTACAAATCGTCTTAAAGCAGCTAAGAAAGCTTCCGTAGACAGACTGGATACCAATTCTAGATGCAAAGCTTTAGTCGCAAAGCAAACAAACAAACATAAATAGGCCTTACTGGTACGACAGCCGCGGTAACGAGACATCATGACATTGAATGGACCAGCATAATCAACGCCGGTATGAAGAAAAGGTTTTACCTGTGATACGCGGGATGCAGGCAAATCACCCATAGGAGGTTGAATTGACTGAGGCCTACATCTAAAGCATCTAACACATTTACCAAGAATACGACGAATAACGGCTTTAGATGACAATATCCAAAATTGCTGTGTAATAAGAAACTGAATACTCTGCACACCAGCATGAAAATACTTTAAATGAAAAAAAATAACTACAAGCCTTGTAAACTCGTGATTACTGGGTAGGAGAGCGGGATAGTTATTGTTAAAACTTAAAGAATGTTTTAATCTACTACCGACACGTAGTATCCCAGCACTATCTAGGAAAACATTCAATTTTCTAAACGCTTTCGAAGGTATTTTATTTCCTTGAATTAACATTATATCCGAGGAAAAGGTTTGCGACTGAACATGTCTAACCAAAAGCATTAATGCATTGTGGAGTTCTACCAAAGTAAGGTTACCCTCATATTTTTTGCGGGGCAATGAAATATTATGCTTATAGCGAAGAATATAGGCCATAATGCGTTTCAGTTTGTGGAGCGACGAGAACCTTGAAATAAGATTATCCAGAAAACCCTTAGAAGAAAAAATTGAGAGACATGTTTTCTTTTCTTCAGGTAAATCATGTGAAGTTGAAGGAGTGTTTATGAAGGGGATCCAGTTGCGAGCTGAGCTAATTAAAAAACTAGGACCCGCCCACCAAAGCGAACTATTACATAACTCCATAGGGAGCAAACCTCTAGAACCGAGGTCGGCTGGATTATTCTCAGATGAAACATGATGCCAACAAGATAAAGGTAATCTTTCTTGGATAAATGAAACGCGGTTGCTAACAAAAGTACTCCACCGATGCGGAGAAGCTTTAATCCAAGAAAGTGCTATTGTAGAATCACTCCAGGCGTATATTTTATTGATAACAAAAGATGTTTTATAAATATCGTAAACATGTGATAGCAAACGAGACAATAGCACGGCCGCACAAAGTTCTAGACGTGGTATAGAAAGTGTCTTTAGTGGTGCAACTTTTGATTTTGCACAACTAAAACGAGTGGTTGCCTGACCGTTAGGTAGTAAACTACAAAAATAAATAACGGCACAGTAACCCTTTTCGGAGCTATCACAGAAACCATGTAGTTCCAAAGTTTCAACAGGAGAATAAGGAAATAGTAGGCGAGGAATTTTGAGACTAGAAAGGGTTGAAATATCTCTAACATATTGTTTCCAAAGATTAAGAATATCATTTGGCGGCGTTGCATCCCAATCCAACTTTAAATTCCACAAACGCTGAATTAAAAACTTGACGAGAAACGTTAAAGGTGAAAGAAAGCCCAGTGGGTCAAAAATTTTTGCCAAATTAGATAACAATACGCGTTTAGTACAACCCCTATCCACAGAGTTAACGAAAAATTGAAACACGTCAGAGGAATGGTTCCAATAAAGACCTAAAACTTTTAGCGGACTTTCTGAATCAAAATTCAGAGAAATGTCCTCATTATACAAATAAGAAGGGGGTAAATCAGCTAGCAAGCGAGGATCATTGCTACACCACTTTCGAAGTTCGAACCCTCCTTTCTGCAGCATCAGTACTAAGTCTTTTTGAAGTTTTCTAGAATCTTCAATTGTTGATGAACCACCAGTTAGATCATCAACATAGCATGAATTTAAAATAATTTGCGAGGCCTCAGGAAAATTATCCTTTTCCTCTTCAGCCAGAACAAACAATGACTTTATAGCCAAATAAGGCGCGCATGTTAGTCCATACGTTACCGTGAGAAGGCGATAATCAGCTATAGGTTGATCTTTAGAAAAGCGCCAAACAATTCTCTGATAATCAGTGTGGGCAGGGTTAACGATAATTTGCCGAAACATTTGACGAATATTCGCTAGGAAAACAAATCGATGAATTCTAAAACCAAGAAGCAACGCAAAAATGTCAGCTTGCAATTTCGGGCCAGACAGAAGATGATCATTAAGTGACATAAAAATAGGCTCATCACCTCGGAAGGGCAAGGAAACCACAAATCGGCCATCCCGATTGCGATACGTAGTTTTACGGAAAATATTTTCGCATTTCTCGTCCTCAGGAGATAAAACTTTGACATGTGGTACTTCTTCAACTTCCCAAAACTTCTGCATAGTATCATTAACTGATGCCTGATAACAGAGAAGCGATTGTGTAGCGATAGGTGAAGAGTTGGAAACCGTGTTACCCATCAATATAAAACCAAAAACAGTGTTAATTCCCACTGGCTCATTATAGTCACCGGTAAGTCTACCCTCCAGTAAAATATAGGGAAACAATGGAGCACCACAACAATACCACCAAACAATAGATCAATAGAGCTAGGAGTATCATAGAAAGGGTCAGCCAAGGACGCGCTGCGTAAATGAGGCCAGTTTGTGGTAGAAATAGGATGACTAGGTAATAGCCCGCAAATTTTTGGAAGAACTGCAGCTTCCAAATCAAAATTGGGAGTGAATTTATTACAAGGTCGAATCTTGGTAAATACACTTCTTGCACAGTTTTGTACATGAGCTTCTCCAATACCTTGAACGGAGCAAGGCGTCTTATAGGAAGTAAGTCCAAGACGTTTAACACAATTTTGTGAAATAAAGTGAAGTTGCGAGCCAGAATCAAGCAATATTCTAATTTTCTGAAATGTTCCTGACCCATCTAACATATCTATAAGAGCCGTAGAAAGCAGCACATTACTAAAATTATAATTGTTAAGGCTACTCGCTACCAGATGCGAAGAATTGGTAGACCTGGAGTCCGCCTGAGAGCTAGACGGTTGATCATTGTGGATAGAGCTGGTTGATGAGAGTGCGGGTGGTGTAGTACGGCTGCTACTACCAGAAAAATAATTTCTCTCAAAATGAAGTAAAGTATGATGTTTTTGTCTACATTTATGACAAACATGCGGCGATTTACATTCTTTGACAGAATGACTACTACTTAGGCAATTTAAACACATTTTCAGCGATTTTACAAGTTGGTATCTATCATTAGGAGTTTTTGTTAAAAAGATAGGACAACGATAAACAGAATGTGCTGTTTTACAAATAGCACAACTGCTAGATTTAGATTGCTCAGTGCCTAGAAGAGCAACCTTGGAATTTGAGAAGCGATCCTCTCTCTTAAGTGATTTTTTATCTTTTTCATGAAGGGCTGAGCAAACATTGTCGAGAGCGGCACAACGCTTATGTAGATAGGTTGTAAGCTGTTGAAATGATGAAGTAGTATGTGAATCATATTGCAATTCGAATTCAGTAGCAATAGAAACATGTAAGCGTTTAAGCAACATCTGAACCAAAATGAAAATCCCATGAAGCTACAGGAAAGTTAAGATTTCCTAATGCAGCAAGATTATCAGAAAATGTATCCAAAATTTATCTTAATTTAGCAGGATTCTCAGTTGTGAGTTTGGGGGTATTTTCGATAGCTGCCCAGTGTGTGGCCGCAACTAAACGAGGGCTTTCATATCGCTTAACTAGCATTTCATAAGCGGTTGTGTAATTGACATCTGTCATCGGTAACTTCTGAATCAAGGTCAGAGGCTGACCACGTAAGAAACTCAAAAGATAATTAAATTTTTCTATGTTACGCAAAGTACTGTTATTATGAATCAAAGCATCAAACATATCCTTAAAAAAGGCAAACTTTGTAATATTTCCAGAAAAGGATGGAATCTCTAATTTTGGCAGTGTACATGGGACTGATTACTAGATGATAAAGACGAAGTATTTGTAGTCAATGATTCTCCAAACAGCTCAAAATAAATCGATTTAATATACCAAAAATCTTTTTCAAATGAGCTTCGTACCGCGTCTTGTTCGGTGAATTGATCTTCATCATCTAGAATGCAACTAATGACAACGTTATGCTGCTTGAAAAACTCAGTTCTAATTGATTCCAAAATATCATAACTCAATTTAAAGATTATGTGTTGGGAAGTGTCTTCTTTAGCACTTCTCGATATATTAAGAATATCCGATAGACGATTAAATTCAGTTTGTCTAAGAACTTTGGCTCTTTTCAGTTTATCGGACATCCCACTATATCCGAAAAAAAAACGAAGAAAACAGAAGAAATTAAATTAATTTAGAAGAAAATTTCAAGGCAAGAAACGGACTCTCAAGACCGACTTTAGACCGACTATAAAAAAACGAGAAGGATGTTGCGTATACAGTACAAGCAACAATTAAAAAACTCCAATGAATGAACTTGTGACACCCTGTTAAAACCAATATAAAAATGAAACCTATTGGAAAAAAAGATGTGTACTGTTTACCTTTAGATATAATCCTGCAAAAGAATTCAACTTGAAAAACGACCTGTGTTGATTTAAACGATAATTCATAAATTCTTGTTAAGAAAATACGATGAAATGTTTGCGATCGATATTTAAACTATCTGCAAACCAACTAAAGATGAAATGAATAATGCAATGTATTCTTGAAATTGAAAAAAACAAGAAAATTGATCAACTAATTAATTGTACTTTTTAAGCCTATATGATTGAATTAACTGGGCGGTTTATTCTATAAAATTATAAGTTAATTTTCAAAAGGCCAAAGTGTGAATAGCAAAAATGCGGTTCGAAGTGACCAAAAATAATGTTGATTAATTGCGCTGGGTTCAAATAAAAAAATAAAATAAGAAAGTTAGTTAACTCACGATGAAAAAAAGGTAATTTAGTGGACTGTAAACACTTAATGAAATTAACTAAAAAACTTGGAAAACGCTGTTGTGAGACCTTACCTTCTATTATCGGTGGCCGAGATTTGCGAATTATCTACACTTTCACGCTAGCGATTTTTCGGTGTTAAGTCGCGACTCTAAACTGTTTGACGCTTAGAGCTCGAATGTATCGCGCACTGTTTAAGGCCTCAAAACGAGGAGTTGAAATTCAAGAAAAAAAAATAAATTATTTAAACAAATGAAATACTTCCTTAACAAGGTGAGTCAACCAAAGGCATTAAATTTAACTAAAGAAAAATACCGAGTGATAAAAGAAATGAATTAATATGAACTACATAAACTAAATGAAAATTAAATGAAAACTTCACAACCCTGTACAAGGCGAAAGGTAATATTATTAAAATAATAAATAACTGATAATTGGAACCATTTCACATAAATATTAAAAAATCTCTGGTAGGGTTTGCCAAAAAACTTTTCTATTTTCGGGCATTAATGGCATTAAGTTTTTTTTAAAATAACAGTTTTTTTTTCTCTTAAAATTCCACGAACATTTAACGCATTGGGCCTCGTTTATAATAATGTTTTTTTGTAAAAAATCCAATTCCTTATATTCCTCATTGAATTCTGTCTTATATTTAATGCAATTACTTCCCCGTGTAAAACAACCTTCTACTAAATTTCCTAACAAAAAGCCCTTTAAAGGATCATCCGCTTTCTTCGTTGTGCCTTTCTTATTCTGCCATGAACAAAATTGTTTTAATTCAAGTACTTCCAAATTTTTTCTAGAATAAGTCCTGTTAATTTCTCATAAATATTTCTTCTATCTTTTGCACAATATTTCCATGGATGCCATCGGCAGCCATATGGGTATGGCCCTTTGTAAGATATCGTATAATAATCTCTTCTGGTCCGAAAGAACGATTAACCTCAGTAACCAGAGATGGATAAAGAACCCAATTTCTATTCTGGGTTGTGCAGTTATCTACCCAGGAAACAAAGTGAGAAACATCTCTTTCTTTTTTTGTTATCTGCAATAAAGCATCAACAATTGCCTCAGCTTTACGTCCACCTATAACTTCGTGTTAAAGAACATAGTAGCTTTTATATTTGGGGCCTTTATTTAAAGTGGCAAAGGTTAGGTTAAAAACAATACGGCGGCTGGTAAAAATTGCAGTTTTACTTTGAGGCATAATAAGCAAAATAATCACTTTCTGTAAATGCATGGAATATATACGTTTTGTCTAACTTCTTCTTTTGTGTAACTATTTATTCCGAGTTTTTTTTTATACAGCAGATTTGCCTTTTCAGGTTTAGTATGGTGGGAATATAACTGTTCTTGGATATTATTATCTTCTTCATATTCTTGAATATTTTGCAGTACCCACAAATGTCCGATTTGGGTTGGCAAAGTGAAATATTCATCTGCTTTAAAACTTGCCTGTAAACTTTAATTTCACAGACTGACGGATGTTTTGACCTAAAATCATCATACATTTTTTTGTTAGTTAATTCTCTCGGTAAATCTCTAATATTAGGTGCATTTTTTCTGCGATAGTGGCCAATGGATGGTTTAAATGACTCAATATGGCAGCCTGCTCTACGTTCTTTAATTTAAATGCCGCAACGACCTTGTCAGGTAAACGGCTCTGCCTGAATAGACCGCTATTCCGTTATACTCGTGGGACCAACATGGACCATCAAAAAATTAAAAAAACTCTCTCTCCTCTTCGTTCCCCCTCCACTATGGCGGGCTCTGATACATCAGAGCCCACCTTTCCTTCAGCTCCTGTTGCGGGCCCTTCCTCTGATAGGCCCACACATTCTCCCACCCCCGAGGGCTCTGTCTCAGCAGGGAACCCGGTAATCCCCGACGCCAACATTGACGATCTAACTGGAGCTCTCAACAGGGCACAGCTGAAAAGAAAGAACCTCTGCGGTTCTGAGAAAAGAAGGAGAAGGAAGGCTAGGGCTGCAGAAGAGGCCAAGGGCTCCCTGGGCTCGGCTTCCGTGGCGGCCCTGGCACCTACTCCCTCAGAAGCTTGCAAGCCTGGGGCTTCCACTAAGGAGGGACCAGGCACCAAAAGGCTCAGGACACCCGGGTCTACGCCTACCAAGCGCGCTGGCGGGGCTAAGAGACCGCGGACCGCTGAGTCCCGGCCTCAAGTCAGCTATGCGCGATCGGTCGGCAGCGCCAAGCTGCAGCTGGCAGTGTGCCGTACGGGACAACCCGAGGTCGGTTTCACTGGCGAACAGCTGCTACAATTCGTGGACTCGGTGACTGAGGCCATACTGCGGACTTCGTCCGGCGGTGAGGCACAGTCACTGCAATTCCATCCACCGCGGCTGATCAGGAACCATATTCTGTTAACGGCCGCGAACCAGGAAAGTCTGGAGTGGTTCCGTCGGGCACTCCCAAGTCTTTCCCCTTGGGAGGGGGTCACGCTGACAACAGTGAATCCCTCCACGCTTCTCTTACGCTGGGCCATCTTAAGGATCCCGGGTATTAGACATAAGTCTGACAAGGACACCCTGAGGCTTCTGGAGCTTCAAAATCCTGGCCTCCCGTGCTCCCAGTAGAGAGTGTGGGAGCGCAAGGAAGAGGCTAAGAACCTCAGGCTGGTGGTGGGGGTGGATGAGGGATCGGCCAAAACGATAAGGGAGAGACAGGGCTCGCTATTTTATAGCATCACCAGGGCCTCTGTCTCCCTTATCGAGAGCAAGAAAGCGGCTGATGACACCAGGGTGGCTACTTCCACAGTGGCCCCTGGGCCCTCGGCCGCCGACTTAGAAAAGGCCACTACTGCTGACACCGCAGCTTCCGAGGGCCAGGGCTCTCCGTAGACGATGGCCCTTCCAGCTCCAAGGACTAAGCGTGCTGGCAGTCACCTATCCCCACACCATACAGCATGCCTTTAACATTTCTGCAGGCGAATCTACAGCATGGAAGAGTGTCCACCGCTGTTCTGTGCAACAGGCTCACTAAGCTCCATATCGACGTCGCCTTATTACAGGAGCCCTGGACTTACCAGGGCTCTGATAAAGGCCTGGGTTTAACTGGCGGCACAATTCATAAATATGTACCTTGTGAGAATCCCCGCGCAATCATCCTTACTAGGAATGTGCGGTGCTTTCTGCTCTCAGGTCTCTGTACAAGGGACCTAGTAGCCGTCAAACTGTCAATGGACACGGGAAAGGATCTGGTATGATGAGAGCCCTGCGTATGGTGGACATATGGTGCCTCTCGGGGGGTCTCAGGATTAACCCCAAAAAAGCAGAGCTCCTACTATTCACGAGGAGCCGTAACTTTGGCACGCCCCCTCTTATATCTCTAGGTGGCGTGCAGCTGCATTACTCCAGGACAGTTCGATTTCTGGGAATCAAGTTGGATCCCAAACTCTCCTGGCACGATCATGCAGACACCAGAATAAAGAAGGCCACCTGCGCGCTATGGGCCTGCAGGCGGGCTTTTGGCAATACCTGGGGTCTGTCTCCTAAGATCTTCCACTGGATCTACTCGCGCATTGTGAGACCTCTTCTCACATACGGGGCTATCGTTTGGTGGCCATGTACGGAGAAAGCGAAAATTCGTGCTCAATTGGACAGAGTCCAACGTCTTGAATGTCTTAGCATAACGGGTTCCATGCGGACGGGCCAACTAGAGCGCTTGAGACTCTGCTGAGCCTTCCGCCTCTGGACCTCGTTGTGCAATTCGAGGCAATGAGGACTGCATACAGGCTATACGTCCTCGGCGAACTACGTGCTGGCGAGACCGGTCACGCAAAAATTTGGTCACGGGCCATACAGGAATGTCCTCTCCTTCTGATGGGCAGTGACTGCATGGCTCCAGTGACTGTGGACTGCGAGGGATTCGTGACGCACATTGCAGGCAGAGAGGAGTGGCAGCATTCCAACAGACCTGCATTGCTAAATAGGGGAACCATCTGGTACACAGATGGCTCCAGAATGAATAATAGAGCTGGATCAGGGCTTATTGGTGGGATCCCACATACCAGTAGGGCATACTCGCTGGGGGAGCACACCACTGTCTTTCAGGCCGAAGTATTCGCTGTATTAAAATGCGGACAGAAAATCCTAAGCAGCGGACACCGCAATACAGTTGTATCAATATGCTCGGACAGCAGAGCTGCCATTAAGGCTATCACGACCGCAAAGGTAAGCTCCAAGCTTGTACTAGAGTGCATAAAAGTCCGGAAAAAACTGGTACAGGTTGGATGCAGGGTCCAGCTCGTCCGGATACCTGGCCACGCAGGCCATGCAGGTAATGAGCGGACTCTCTCGCCAGACTGGGATCCGCGAATGTGCCGATGGGGCCGGAACCCATAGTTGGTATCGCCAAATGCGTTGCGGTCGTGATAAAGATTTGCGGCGTCAATAAAGGGTCTGCTGGACAAGTGGACCCACCGAAGATGGACTGAGTCCCCTGGTATGAGACAGGCCAAAGCGCACATAGGTGGGCCCTCTGCCTGTCTCACCAAAAATCTACTACGCCTAAAAAGACGCGAAATTCGGCTAGTGACAGGTCTTTTAACCGGTCACTGGCACTTAAGAAGCCATCTCCATACTATCGGTATTGCGGACAACCCGGAATGCTGATAGTGCTGTGAGGAGGATGAAACTGTTGACCATGTAGTCGGGGAGTGCCCAGCACTTACGCGCGCCAGGTTTAAATACTTGGGTAACACTTTCAGTGTACCGAGGGACTTTAAGTCCTTCAGACCAGAGAGCCTTATCGGTTTCTCTAAGGCCGTTGGGTTCTGGTAACCCTCGGTGGGACATGACGGGTCCATCAGGAGACCCATATGCACAACTGCCTTGGCAGCCCACTGTTTCCACAATTCAATTCAACGACCTTGTTTAATAGCCACAACTAACTCGATTATCTTATAACTGAATCGTTAGTATATCCCAAAGTATTCAAAAATGTGCATCTGTAAAAATCTATGTCTATAGAATTTTCGAGTGGTAAACTATATCGCCGTGATTCGCACCTCGTACGTTTTACAAATTGTATCCTCCGCTTAACAGGAACTAGTTAAATATAAATAATAATAAAAAAAATACTCACTAATTATTATTGTCGTGACATACATTTTTTATTTATTGTTATGAAGTAACACTGAGTTTCTCTTAGTAGGTATTATCAACCGCAAAGTCTAAGCTAACTAGTTTGTAAGTTTTAAGTGACTCTTTTAATAACAGGCCAATAACATACCTCTAAAAAAGCGTTAATAATTTCCTTATTCAAAATTTCACTAGAAGCTTGAGCAGTTCTGTCTTTATTTTCAGTGGTTAGATTTAAAAATAAAGGTAGGAAATATTTCTAATTAAAAGAAAAATATTACCGCTTACCAATAGAGAAGGCCTTTTAGCTTTAGGTGATTTTTGTATGTCCATAACATTATTTTTTCCCACATTTTCTTTGTTTACTTCCTAAAAATAATACATAATTAAAACAAATATAAGAATCTTATTTTTTCTTTCGATTTCGATTGGCAGGTTCTTCACATTTTTTTCCTTAAGAATTGGCCTCTATTTAGTCGTCATTTTTCCTTTATTCTTCTTTAATTTCATCATTGCCATCTCTAGCTGATGTATCTTTATCGTGGTTAATATTATCGACAGGACTATCCACGCGATTGAATTTTAAAAGTGCAATATAAGAAAATTCATCCGAGCATAGCGTTTTTAACCGTTTAATGTAGCTTTCCTTTTGACTTTTGCTTTTGGTATTTGACAAAAACAATTTAGATATTTCATAATTAACTCTTGGAAAAAGCGGAAGCTCATTAACATTCTACAAAAAAAAATTATGATGAATTGACAAGACACAATATTCTTCGTTCGTGTGCATGGGGTGCACATATGGGTAATAATTTATGGGGCAGCATCTTCCCCATTCGGCAACCAGAGTCAAACTGACAATCACACGCGACTTTCCTGCAGTTACATGGTAGAGTTAAGGATGGGGGGAATACCTTCTGAGATAATTGTCTCCATTTACTCAAATCAAAACACAGTTACTAAAAAAACCATGACAAGACACAGTAACTGCTTAGTAGTTACATGGTTTTGAAATGAGTCTTGTTTGTTACTGTGTTTTGTAAAGGACTGTATTGACTGTCAGTTACTGTGTTTCAGGCATGCCATATTTTCCATATTTATTATCCGATTTTAGCTTCAGCTTTGTGGTGCTGGCAATCAGTAATACAGTAACCCTAAAAAAGAATATGCAAATTTGTGTTATTAGGCTATAATTTGTTTTTTTTTTAATATTATACTGAAAGATTAAATAAATGTTGAGAATTTAAGACTGCCTTATACTGAGGTATATAAAGGTCCAAGAGAAACTGCCGGATAAGGGCAACAGGGTTCAGGCTGTTTACGTGTCTGGTTTGGTTTAAGACTTAACCACCTGACTTGAAATAGTTATATCTGTCAATATAATATAATAATAAGTTATTGTTATATTAATTATTATTGTTGCCAATTATTCGAGGTCAATTTTTTACCTTAAGTATTTTATATTTTTATGTATACCTTTTTTTACCGGCATTTTAAGTTAAGTCATTATTATTTTATAAATAACTCAGAATTAAACTTTATTATTAACTAGTTTCACACGTATTACATTACTGTGATTTACGGTAACTTATTAGGTATATCCCGTTAAATAGAATAAATTGTATATGTTAATAATAGGTATAAATATAAGTATCAATATATGAAAAATAATGAAAAATATTCCCGTAAAGACTCATTTTCAATGAAATTTTCAAATAGAATAGCAGAACAATACTCAATTTACAAACACATTTTAAAATAAATATGAATATCTTATCACATTATTTTTAAAACATGGTTTTATAACACGTTATACCTTTACTTGATCAATATCAACATTCAATTTTATTTTATGTTTCATATTACTCGATGTCGTCGAAAACAATATCACTTTTACATTTTCCAAGCTCATAAAAGTTCGGGTAAATATTTACCTTCTTATTTTGCGGCCCCTTGTCTTGTATTTCTGAATTTGTTTTATGTTTTAAGAAAGCCATATGAGAGCACCTTGGCTTGTTTTATAAGTTTTTTATAAGGTATTGAAAAAATATACTAAATAATAAAATGCCTGTATTAACAAATAACTATTACTAATAGGCTTATTTTTTTTTAATGAAATAGTAAAGTAGCATTTTTGGTAAAGTGCTTGTAAACTAAAAAATATATATTATTATATGGTAATAAAACATTTATTGTAAATATTTCCTAAACGCGATAAAAATTAACAAATCTTATTAATTAAACTTACAACTTTAGCTTCTAAGAAGTTTTATTAAATCGCTAAAATAAAGTAAATGAGATTGGCAATGCATAAAAATGTTATGACAAACTTTTCAAAACCTTAAAAAATGCACTTGCCTAAAAAATTGAATGGTTTAAGTTACCGTTCTTTTTTCTCATATTAAATACATCTCTTATGAAAAATTATTCAACTGTTAGGTTCCCCTGGCCTAAACCTTTTAAAGAGTATGTTTTGTAAAATAGCCTTATTCGGTGTCGTGGTATCTAAAATTGAGCAGTATTGAGACATGGGTATTTAAATTTACATGTATATAATATTTATTATGGGTAATAAAATATTTTTAATATAATAATAAGTGGATCTCAAATGATTCCAGCCTACACATTAATTTTCATTGATGTTATTTAATACGCTGTTCGACCACTCTGGATTTTATCAGGATTATCCTCTAGCAGCTCCTATCTTAATTTTACTTACAGTGCTTTAACGCAGTAAAAACAAATCAGGAGTTTCTCGAAATAGCGCCACAACTTTATTTTGAGTTCGCATGTGGTTTTCAGACCTAATCATCCTTAGAATTTCGATTTTTAAACTCCCTGTTAAATATGATATTTTAGCATAAATAAATACTCACGAATAAATAACGAGTACTTATTTTATCAAGGAGCACATTTCTTATAATGCCTATGCATTCTTTAATTTGATTTATCTCACGAAAAACTTTTTATCTGTGAATTTTATTATAAAACAAATATTTGAATTATTGTATTCACGTAAAGATGGTCATGTACGGTGGCATGCACATATTTTTGGGACAATCAGGTTATTTTATAAAAATTAATCACCTTTCTAAGATAAAAAAATTTAACGCATTTAACGTCAGGATATTTTCTTTTTAACTTTCATATCTCTAAATATTTTTTTTTTCAATTCAAAGTCAATTTTTGAATTTTTTTAAAAAGAAAAGTACACTATCAATTTTGTTTTTATAGACCTTCCCAACAATGTGTCACAAGCAGCATCAGCTCATTTTAAAAAATGTGGTAGGGTTGATGAGGTTGGGGTTTGACCCTTTCGAAAGGATTAAAAAATATATTTTTAAAGGCCACAAAAAGTCTTGATAGACGTATTTTTACGTTTTTCTAAGATTTTTTTTCAAAAACGCGAGCGAATTTATTTTAGAGTTCCCCACCCTGTATATATTAACAAAATTATTTAAAAAACGGTACATTCGTCGATAAAACACATATGTTTAGTAAACTCGTATTTTCAGAGTGTTCTCAACTTTTCTCTAATTTCCTCGAAAAATTGAATTCTTCGATCCAGGTCGTCTTCAAACAATCCCCGAAGTATGTGCATTTTGTACGGATGAAAATTATTTAATTTAAGTACCTTACAAACAGATTCACGAGAAATTCGTATTAACGCTAAAACTTGGCGTAAATCCTGATACTTTTTCTTCTGTCACTTTATCAAGTACGCTTAACTCTTCTTATTGTTTGTCACCAATTCTGCTTCTTAAAAATTAAAAATCAGTTGCTTTACGTAAGAGCGACTTACTTTTTTCTAGGATTTCTCTCATTAAAAACAACAGTAGTGATAAAGACGCAACGATTTTCATATCCACAAGTAAGATCTATTTGAATTCTTTCAGCTGAACTATACACCATAATATCTGATTTCGAATTAATAAAGGAGATAAAACGCTTAACTTTATTCAAAATACTGTTAAAAAAACCATTTATGATATCTTTGAAATACAATTCAACAATCTGAATAAGGTTTCTTTTGTTTAGAATAATGTTTAATTTGTTCTTTTTTTATTTTAATTATTTTTTTTTCGGCTCTGTATCAAATTTAATAAAATTGTCCTAATGAATACTATTCAAAAACACCTTTAAATTAAACTATCACAAAAAGGGTGGTGTCATTTAAAATTTAGGGTTTGTGATGCATAGAGCCCAAGAGCTTACTCACTCCATGACAAAAATTTGATGGTTCTTTTTTTCTTCTATTAATAAATCATATTCGCAATGAAAGTTTTTAAAATTGAGACCCTGTATTTGTCCCACTCTTTTATCTTGTAAATTTCTATTATACATTTCTTAAACTAAAAAAGATAGAATTATCATTTGTTAAAAGAGCTAATGAAATTAACATTATATTAAATACATATGTTTTTCCTTAATCATAAAAACAAACCAGCGAAAAATATCCTGCATTTATAACTCTTAATAAAAAGTACCTCGTACGAAAAAAACAAACCTAAGAAGACCAATTCACGCTAAAAAATCCTCAAGTGTCAAACATATTTATTAGACATGAATCATGAATTGAAACGATCCAACGCAAGCGCCTTTGAATTTATGGAGGAAATGCACAGAACATGGGAACTTAGAGGCTCAGTTTTGTGCGGCAAATATCTGGAGAGGAGCAACGGGCTATAACTAAGCAAAAATACGCTCCCGCGTCGAAGTTTTTGTTTTAGCGTCGCGAGTTTCGTAGCACCTGCAATCCATTTCTTTTCGCTGTTGTTAAGATATATATTAAAAGAAGGAGAAAAAGACATAGTACAGTTTATTTCCAATAAGGTTTGTTATTTTAAATGTCTATTTTATTTTAGTCAAAAAAAGGTAATAGGATCTCAATTTTTTTTATAAGCAACGCATAAATCTAACTGAACTTTCTTTAGCAAAAGCTAATGGTATTCACTATAATACCTAAGCTAATAATAATATTTTAAATTTGTGAAAAAGACTTATTAGAATTTTATTATGAATTATTGAGAGATTTATTAGACCAAGATTTTTTTATTAAATGTGATTATTTACCAAAGTGTTTATATAATTAGTCATTAAAAAGACGCATATTGTAATATTAGTTGAATCACCTATATTACTAAGCTGAACTTTAGATATATTAATTAATCTTGAAAAGTTCAACAGCGGAGTTAAATTGGAGGACCTAAAATTTAAATTCGTTTCTTTCAATAAATTTAGCCGGATTTTCAGATAAGAAATTATTAAAATTCGATTATAAAGAATATTCTAATATATATGGTGTTTTAGAATGGTACTACGAAACTTTCATGATACTAAATATTTAGGTGGGGATACCCTATACGTAATTATCAAGAAAAAAATTAACTATTTTTTATTTGCTTTTATATAGTTTGGTTTTTTTACGTAATGGTGATGACAAGTTTAAAAAAATAGTATACGTACGTAGAAAAGAATTGAAATTGATTTAAATGTTACGAAACAGAGAATATACTTTACTCCAGTGTTAAAACTGTTTTGATGTAACTTTCACTTGTCGTTTCCCTCTCGAGAGAGTATAACATCATGTTTCAATTGCTCGGATCATAGTTCTCCATCCTCCTTTGTCTTGAGATGCAGGAGAAGTTTCCTGCAGATTCTGACCAATAATATTTTTGGTTTGATTTAGTGCGTTTTGTCCCAGTGCGTCAAAACCTTTCTTTTAGTCGTTTACCATTCACTTTTCTCTTTAAAATTATTTTCACAATTCATAACAAATTTTCCAGCCCATTCGTTCTTCTTGAAATGTGTCCAAAATTCATAGGTATGATTGGTTTATCCTAGTTAATACCCTTGTAGTCTCTTAAGAATTGACACATTCTTCTGTAGGCCTACATTTCGAAAGGATCTCTTATTCTTTAATTGGCCATTTGTAAAGTCCATGCCTTAGAGGCAACAGGAAGGATCAAATAGTTTAATAATTTGAGTTTGTTGTATTGAGATAGTCTTATTTTTGCGTTGATTCGAATTAGTTTTATTGTTAGGTTTCGTGCCATGGCAAGTCTGCGTTTTCTCTGTTATAGCCGATTTTGCTTGTAATAAGTAATCTCTAATAGTTAAATTTCTCAATCATTTCAAAACCATCGATCTGTCCAACATTAGTACGGTTATAACATTAACATATTATTCATATTAAATGTATATTTCATTAAAATTGGCATATAAATATAGATTTAATTAAAATATTGCCATACATGGCTTTCTTCATTGGGTAATATACCTTGCTTTTTAACATTCTTGGATATAATTCTCTACGTCGCAATCAGAACAGTCGTGAAGGAGAGCTTGGTATTTATACAACAGAAGATTTTAAATATCTTAGTTTTAAATTTATTTAAATTATAAATATATATTTGTTACAAACTTATATGAACCTCCTAAAACTAATACATTTAACTCTTGATTGTTCGAAGAAAAACTTTAACACCCTATATTTCGGAAAGAAAGTTCTCGCGAACCCATATTTATGTAGATTTTAATGTTTAGTTTTGAGCCCTTAGGACGTATCCAAAGTATCGAAATTTACTTATAAATCACCCTGTATACAATATGTGCATTTTATTTATATATAAACTGATTATAATGCTTAGAAAAGTTTTATATCTTATGCCGTCAATTGTTTTTTATTATCAATATTGGTTTATAATATTTTCCAAATAAGACTAGGAAGATTGCATAGAAATTCAAAGAATTAACAAATTGGATGAAAATAGTTATAATAAGTGTAATACCAGCAACTTCAACATCAAGTTGTTTACGACAGCTATACATTGAGTTTAGCACTTTCTCCATATTAGTTTAAAATCAACTCGCCATTCTGTACGCATATGCAGTCTGATTTTTTTGCATCAGTTGAGATTTTACATATAAAGTATTTATAATTAAAATCGATTGATTAAAAAATTTAAATTTTAGCAAAGTATACCTTCTTACCATCATATACAAAAAACTCTTTGTCTAATAGTCTTTGACAAGTAAGCTAGTAAAGGTGCTCGGATAAACATAGCACAATTCAATATAGTTAAAGTTATTTTAAATTATTTAAATTATTATAAGATTAGTTTTTTTAATGTAATTTGTCATCCAAAGAACCGATACAGTGGTTATAAAAATCATCACGGTGTAGAAAATCATTATGTTTTGTGGCTTTAACTTTACAGTGTTACTATTTTGCCAAGAGTTTGCAGAGAGCTCAGAATTATTGGAGGCTTGGGATTGTTCGAAGGTTCACTTATGACTGGCTATTAAAGAATCTAAACTTGATTATAACTATTAAATAAGAGGGTCCCACTTAGTTTTTTTTATAAATGAAAGAAAACTAAGAAAAAGACTTGGTATATAGGTTTCAATTAACAATTAAATGACCCTGGATAAGATAAATTTAAAGAGGCAAAAAAATATATCTTAACAATACAACCAAATTATATTTACATCAAAGATATGTATACACCTCATGTTCTAATCTGTTAAATGTTAATAATTTATTATGAATTAAAATATGAATAATATTGATATGATTAAAATAAGTTTGACAAAAGTAACATTTAAATTATGATTTCGCTACTAGGTAGATTTTAGCACTTGAAAAATAAATTGCAATTATTAAAGTTTTTTGTATATATTTGTAGTACGCAGGGTTCAAGGTTCATGGACCTTTTTACGTAAGGCATATCAGCCTTAACTGAGTTATATCTACTTAACTACCAAAAAAGGTACTGAAAAATACTGAACAAAAAATAACTAAAATTATAGAAAGAAATTGACGTAATAAATTATGATATTGATTAAATATTTGTAATGTTAGATTGATATATATTGATATGAATAACGTTTTCTTTAATAAAATAATAAAAACAAAAAAAATCATGACTATGTGTACCTATGTACGATATAAACTCGTTTTCGAACATTCGCTGCAAGTGCTTCATGGTTTAATGGTAATGAGACTATGAGCCGGTCGCCCTGGGTTCAGATTTCAACTGTGCCAGTTTTAATTTTTTTTTTTTTTTGCGACTAAGAATTTTGTAGTTTTGGAAAAATTATTTAATTTAAATGAAATAATTCATAAAACATGACCAAAGACGAAATTGTTTATATAACATAAAAAAAAATTATTTCACCTTTTCTTGTAATTACCTAAGTCCCTTTATTTTCGTGTAAAAAAACATACCGAAGACACCCATAATGTATTACACAAAATATTAACCTACGGAGATTTCCCCTGGGTTAATATTTTGTGATGTAGTATTTATTGCTTTGGTACTTTTTAAATTTCGATCCTAATTAAAAATAATATGAAATATAGGCATATTCTATTTAAAATTAAGGCTAAAGAATATTTATTTTTCATATAAATTACAAAAACAAAATACCCTTCCACCTTCCTTCATTATTCTTTTTTATTGACGTTTGACATAACGCCGCGAGGTGACAGTTAGTGACGTTAGCACACGGTTGGGTTGGTTGAGTTGGTTGGGTTGGTTGGGTTGGTTGGGTTGGTTGGGTTGGTTGGGTTGGTTGGGTTGGTTGGGTTGGTTGGGTTGGTTGGGTTGGTTGGGTTGGTTGGGTTGGTTGGGTTGGTTGGGTTGGTTGGGTTGGTTGGGTTGGTTGGGTTGGTTGGGTTGGTTGGGTTGGTTGGGTTGGTTGGGTTGGTTGGGTTGGTTGGGTTGGTTGGGTTGGTTGGGTTGGTTGGGTTGGTTGGGTTGGTTGGGTTGGTTGGGTTGGTTGGGTTGGTTGGGTTGGTTGGGTTGGTTGGGTTGGTTGGGTTGGTTGGGTTGGTTGGGTTGGTTGGGTTGGTTGGGTTGGTTGGGTTGGTTGGGTTGGTTGGGTTGGTTGGGTTGGTTGGGTTGGTTGGGTTGGTTGGGTTGGTTGGGTTGGTTGGGTTGGTTGGGTTGGTTGGGTTGGTTGGGTTGGTTGGGTTGGTTGGGTTGGTTTGGTTGGTTTGGGATAAATTGTTTTATGTTAAGATGTTGAGCATATGGGGGACGTAAGCCCCCCATGTGCTCGACATTTACGAACCCTCTCTATATTTTTTCATATGAATAGAATCTTGTTTGAATAGAAAAATGTTAGAGAATATGGAGGCTACGAACCTTTGCATAAGGGAATGAATTTTTCGCTTGTGTACAAATGTGTGCAAAAGTGAAACGCATTCACTATTATAGTGTAAAAACACTCCTATCATTTTGGCAGATAGATTTAGATGTTTTTTATGTTTTCTCTTATATAAGATATGCTTTTTAGATGTGTTTGTGTGCTTGTTTCTTATTACATATATACACAGTTTGGCAACTGCGAGATCATATGTCAAAAGTTTGACAATGTAATTATCAATAGCAACGAGTTTCCATCATCAAATAGAGTAGAGTAGACCTCTTTTCTGGCATAATTTAAAATTATTTTTTAGCGTCCTATGTGAATAATCCGCAAATTTTTTTCTCTTAATCTATTCTTTTCAAAGTACTCTTTATGCTCAAATTTTTAAATATTGCAAAATCGGAGATACTTAAAGTCGACAAGACCCCTGGTCTGTATATTCCTCCAAGAAATGAACGGCTAGTCTTCAAAATCGTGGCTGTGAATGTATGCCATTTGTAGCTTAGCTATCCGGACTGGGAATCTTTAATACTAACTCTAACTCTGGCTCCAGCTCCACCGCTTTCAGCAATTTTCCGGGGAAATCAAAAGCCTGCGGCCATCAACAATTGAAGAAGAATAAAGAGAAAAACGGAAAAGTAAAATCCTAAACCAACGGTTGCCATTGTATTCACTGTCCATAAAAAATGAATGGCGTTAAAAATGTGACACATTCACCTTGCTAAGTTTCATTATCTATCCATCAAAATCTTGGGCATCCTGCACCAGTCGATAACGTCTTCACCTCTCGCCTGAGCTGTCAATATCAGCCAATCAGAGAAAATATTAATTATGGCCAATCAGAGAAGTGACGGACCGTCAACAGAAAGCATGGATAATTAAACCAGGAGAGTAATGCGTTACAGTAGTTATGTGTCATTGACAGTGTGAATTTAAAAAAATATGAATAAAAGAAGTTGACTTGGCTTTTTTTAAAACATAAACCTCAAATCGACTATCTTTAAAGTACTTTACGTAAAGTTTTATTAAATTATAATTAGTATAATTTGATAAAGCTGCCAAAACTTTATGTTAATAGTTAACAAAATATAAGACAAGCATAGTTTATGAGGAAAAGTAGTCTCTGTAGAAAAAATTTTATAGTTTTTAAAATTTTGATCAGTTTAGCAAATAACCATATTTATTGCAAATATATTTAAGTTAGTATAAGTATAGTATACAATTATTAATAAATAACATTTTTTGTTTTATAACAATAACTAATTATTAACAGCAAAATTCATATTAAAGCATAATTTGGACCAAGTAATTATTGTTGGTACCTTAATGTATTATTGCAAGTTTTTGCAGATGCCTGGGTCGTTTGAAATTTTATTATATTTTAGGTCTACAGTAGTTGATTTAGCAAAATTCGATGCTCTTTATTTTCATATATTTTTGTTATAGGTAAAGTCTAATGAGTTTTCGTTCTAGTAAAATTTTGAACAAATTAACTGTCAAACTTAAATACCGATTTTTTTTTACAAGATCTCATTCTTCTATAAGTTTTCTTATGAGGACTGATACATACTTAAGAGATCTTGCAGTACCACCTAGTACATGCTAAGGATTATCTAAATTTTTGCTAATGTTTCAAGGTTTACAAATGACTTATACATGGTAAAATTGGACAAGAACAATTTTAACAAATTTGGGTTGACGGGTCATTTTTTATTTGAGAGTTAATGACTTAGTATAAATTGGCCGTAAGCGGATTCCTCAAAAAAAACCCTATCTAAGTCTGATTTTTTCTAAATTTACTTTATAGTTTTGTCTTAGTCAGTTGTAAAGAAACAGACTAAAGAGTTTTTGCGATTTCTTGTTCTTTTTTTATGATAAAAAAAAATCTTATAGAAAGGCCACATTCCAACTTTCTTAGGGTTAGGTTGCAAATGATTCTTGGGCAACTCGTTTTTGTTATTTTTCTTTTCATTTATTTAATATTTGTATTTATTTTGATTTTAGTTGATTAAGGCATCCAACTTGCGTATTTCAGATGTGGTTTCCTTTTTAGGCGTTTTTACCCTTTGCATCCACTATTTGAACGTCTTCATTTATTTGTTCAGTCGTTGCCGTTATTCACTTTTCCATTCCATTTAATTTTTTTTACTTATATTATGAACTTTTGGTAGATAAATCCAAGCCCATATTATTAGTCCCATCAAACACACTTGATCTGGTTCTGGTGACAGCAAAGGATGGACCATAGCTATCACAAGTAATATGACCATTTTACACTTAAAAAAAAATTATATTCCTACGCAAAATTGGTATGCGTACGAAAGTACGTTTGAAGACCGAATTTGCTCCAAAATAAATAAGAATTTCAAAATAGTAAAATCAGTGACCTGCCATTTTTTTTAATTTTCAGTCTAAAGCCGTCAGTGATGAAACAAAAATCCTATTCGTCAAAAAATGCTGCTTAATGTTCATACAAAACTTCATAAAAATATCCAAAAGTAAGAAAATATTATAATAAAACACTCACTTTTTTCTTAATATTTTAGCATCCTGTAGCTCAAAAGTAAGAAATTTAGGACATATGTTGATATAAACTTTTCTCTCTCGTTAAAATCATCCTGTATTATCCACCCTTAATTAATTAACACCCTGTAAATATAGAGCTATTATTTTCTGTAGTATTTGGTGATTTGGTTTGTAGCTAGCCATTTTTTTATTTCTCGTCTCTTATAACCCCTTTATTAGGTTTCATTGATTTTTTTTAATTTTTTTGGCCTGCGTTTTATCAACATTTTGTTGTATTTTTTTTAAATTTGGTTTTATTTTGATCCATTGAGGTTATATTCTTGGAGCCACTCGCTCGCAAAAATCGTTTCGTTATCCGATGTTGCCGCATGTTAAGTATAATGGTTTTACGGCCTGTATCATATGCCGTGGTTTTCGGTATGCAGCCCTGATTGCCAGTTTACTTCCTGACTCTATTTTTTGTACTATTATTGCGATGACTAATTTTTGAATTCTGAATATTTTTTTTATCCAAAGGTTAGAAGTTTTCCTCAGAAAAAATGTATTTTTTCTTCATGCCAGGTTTTCATCCTTCATTTTCTCTTATAATTAGCTAGTGACAATTCATGGTTATCAATAAATGAATTGTAGCCGTTACTTTTTTGGCAGCATTTGTTAAGAAATTGTGTTAAAAATAAAGAATTTGCGCTTTCGACGTTGTCAACCTAGAAACTCTAGAAACTTAAAAAATCAATTGTTTCAGATACTTTGATAACACAATACTAAGTAATATTTTTTAGTTATAATTTGATTTTGAACATTTAAGTTATCGCTCTCTTAATGTCATCTGTTTCAACCGCCATTTCTCAATCTGTAATTTCTTTAATGTAATTCTTTTATTTTTTTTTTCAGAATGTCTCTTCAGCTATTAAGTTCCCCACTGAACTATCGCAAACAACTGAAGTTTGAACCTTGGAACGTCATAAAAAACTAGTAATATGGATGGCCTAAAACAACAAAACAGTCGTTGAAAATTAATGCTATATAACTATAGGCTATAAAATAGTTAAATAAGTAGCTAAGAAGAAATTTAATTTCATATTTTTGAAAATAAAATTTGGTATATATTTTTTAATGAAGGTTCATTGGTTGTTTTTACTGATTGGTGTCTTACAAGGTATGTACTAAGGATCATAAGTTATTAGCTATAGATCCGTATTAATATTTGTTATATAAATATAATCAACTGTAATGTTTTCTAACATACTTTTTGCACCTTTTAGTTAAAGCTAATAATATTTATAACAGCTTACGTGTTATTATGTCAAAATTTAAGTTAACTTAAAATTTAAAGAACTAATTTATATTAAATTATTATATTTTCATTAAAAAAAAAACATAGTGATTAATAACTATATTTAATTTTTAGTAATATCTTATGGTGTAAAGCCCCTAATTATTGATAATGACTTATATTTAGGATATGTTTCTAGCTTTTTTTAGGGAATAAAAAAATGTATGGAATAAATTATAAAGTATAATGCGACTTAACAAACATATGCTTGTTTACTAATTGTGAAGTGGACTAACAAAAAGTATTAACAATTAAGCAGATAAGAGACACCAAAATCTTTCTTTTTAATTAAATGCCATCTTAAAACCACAAAAGAAAAAATCAAATGCAACGTTTTTCAGTCAAAGTTAAATTCAGTTTAGATAGTTAAAGTCAGATTCTATAAGTATAGTTTAGGTGAAGTTACTTGGACAAGTATAAAAACTAAAAACGTTTAGCACGCGGCTTGTTCTTTATAAGGCATTGGCGTGCATATAATTTTTGCTTCTCTGCCTTAATATATATAGTAAATATGTTATTTTACAACCAACAAAAACATTTATCAAGTAACGCAAAACTCATGGTTAGATTTAATGACACATATTTTTCATACAGTTTTTTTTTAATTAATACAAAAATTGTCATTAAAAAAAATTAAATTAAATTGAGTAAAAATGAAAACTTTAATTCGAAAAAATAGTGGGTGGTTTGTTGTAACACAGGTATAAAATAGTAATACTAAACCTCATATTCATAATTTTGCACCCAAATTTTACTTCCAAAAATGCTTACCTATTCAGCATCACTATCCATCTCTTCAGAACTGGATTTGTCATTGGCATGAATTATAATTGGATTAATTCGCAGTATCTATTATACCTCAATTAAATTATTGTATTTAAGACTTACTTAACTTACATTAAAGTAAATATAGCGAAAGGTTTCAATATGTGGATAAGTATATTTTCTTCTTATTTTCAATATTTGAGCATATGAGATAGTATTTTTTAAATTGATATTTAAAATAAGTGACATAATACCCAAAATAAGTCACTCATTAATTTTAATGTCAAAAATTTACCCTTGAATTTTTATCTTAAAAAACGGTACTGTATTTTTCTTTATTAAGCAAATATTAACGATACATCTATTAATGTATATTGTATTAGAAAATTATAATTTAGGTTTAAAATATATTCAGGTCAAAAATGACATGTGTTAAGAAATTGATACTCTCTTAAAATTTGATCGGTAAAACGATCATAAACCAACACATTATAAAATGCCTAAAAATATTTACAACTATTCGATTTAGTATCAAAAGGCCGCAAGAATGAAATTTTTATTGTTCAGTAGTTGAGACGAATGTAAATGAAACAAAACATCAACAGTATATAACAAATAGAATAACAACAAGAACTACAGTATAATATAAACGCGAAACCGATTTTAGGGTGAGCCAAGTCTGCACCATGCTAATTTTAACACAGTCACAAAATTCAAAATTGTTTTAATTATTACCATATACAGGACCTATATATTATGGCACGTATCTTAAGAAATAGTTAATTCTTTGCAATATTATTTCCACGTACAAAAAGGGTGATCCAATAGCTCCCTAACAAGAAATATAAATTTAAATACAAATTTTCAAATGGCACATTTTTAGGCTCAAAAATGCGACATACTCAATTTTGGAGCTTGACCAAGTCATTTCACCTAAACTATACTAGTTCAATTTTCTGTAAGCTGAGACTGGTTCTAGGCTTATAACTAATACAAATTCTGAGTTCATCACCTATGGGATTTTATTATTTCGAAGGTTGGCAATCCAGCTTGCCAATATAGCAATTTTAAAATTGTCATAGAAAAAATATTTTTTTAAATTTTCAAATATGGTACCATAAATGCGGTAAAAGTTTTAATTTTTAATTAAGTCATCACGGAAAAATAGTTTTCATTGCATTTTATGACTTAAATCTTTTACACCCCTATTTAAAATGTCCAAATCATTAATTTTGGCAATTACATTATTTTTTTAAATAACATATCATTGGGAACAATCACTTTTAAAATGCGGTTTCTTTTTTCCAATAATTTGATATGATTATTTTCTAAATCGGTTGATAAATAAGCCCATAAGAAGAAAAAAACTAACTCACAAAAATAAACAAACAGGAAGCATTGTTATGACACTCCATTTTCAAGTGACATAACACATCATATTTTGTCAAACGTCATATTACTATTTGAAAATGAAAGAATAAATTTTTCAATATAATTTTTTTTTTAATATCTTAATACTACATATTTTATTTAACATTTACCTAACATAAAATAGGTATACACAAACGGTAAACAAACAGAAAAAATATGAGGTTTATAAATTATTTTAATACAAAACTGTTTACATGTATTCTATTGATATACCAAATTTAATTTGTTTATCTTGAAAAGTAACAAAGTTATTCAGTTTTCCTTTTTTTCTGTGTCACCCGGTATTTATAATAATTCTCGGAAAAGTCATAATATACACCTGGAAGATGTGGATAGCTAGTGAGGCATACCTAACAGACGATTTTTCGCTAGCGATAAAATAAGTTAATATTATTCTAATTAAAACCTAATCCTTCTATTATGATTGTTACAATTTAAATTATTTTAACTACATAAAACTTTCATAAAAAAAGACGTCCTTCTTACAATTAAATTAAAGTATGGTTAATATAATTAACGATTTCTTTATTCTATTTTAATAAAAGTTTTTCTAGAAACATCTATCATAATTAAGGCCGAGATATTTTTTACTTACTCGCTGATCTGTCAGTAAGGTCTGGCCCAGTACAATTTGTGCCTGTTATTTTTAAGTATTGGGTGCAGGGCATATTTATATTAGGATACCTTATCTGTTTGCAGAAGGTTTAGTTTTCCAGCTAACGAAAAGTATTATCGCAGCTTGATGAAGTATTATCGCAAGTGCATGTCATATCGCTCTTTATATTTTGTTGGCGCAAATGTCTGACAACCTCCCCCAATATGTAAAATAGACACCTATATTTCACGTTTCTACCTAGATCAGTTAATTCTATTGCTTGATCACCTATACCAATTTTGGAATAGTTCCTTGTTGTAATAAGTCGATTTTGTATAACTACTAAAAAAACCTTTAGTTTTATTGAAAAGCTGCGCCAAGCTCAACCAGTAATTCTGTGAGTGGAGTCTCATTGATGTGCTTCTTTTGCAGTAATTTCCAAATTTAAAAATTTAACAAGCTATTTTATTCTGCTCGGTACTGTGATGGGTTTGAACTTAGAGCTCCCAAAGTAGAGGTGGTGTCCTTCAGTCATCCACTTCATATATTGCTCGATAGGTTTCGGATGTATTGTTATTATAAAGATATTATGCCAAACGGCATCGCACGCGCCTCTGGATTGAGAAGGTGTCAGTCCCTATTTTTACCGATTTGCTGTAGTTCAGTTTTAGGCTGTTGTTATTTTGGATAAAAATATCAATAACAAGTGTATTTCTAAAAACTTTATCTAGTAAAATTAAGAACCCAGGTATATTGTTACTTTCTCGCTGGTGTGTAAGTATCCTTTATTATTAAATTAATATCCTTTATATTATTTTATAAGTCTCAATGTTTCAAGACAATGTGATTGGCTTAATGGCACCTCGGGGTTAATATTTATTGTCATTTATTAATAGTAAACAAACCAATAAAAAACAATGTCACGGTCTCATAAGCAAATTTTATTGGCTACACGTGTTTCGCCCTGTATAAGCAGGGCATCATCAGGCCTTAGGACCTACACATACACTGTAAAACTAACAACAATAATGAATTGATGAGGGTAATAACAATTCATTAGATGTGAAATTTCTCACGATCCTTCTTCATTTTGGAAACACATTAATAGATTACGTAGGTCTGATTCATACCCCAATAGCATGCATATGGAGGCCGAGGTTGCTGGTAATGATCAAGATATTGTAAACTTATTTGCTAGGTATTTTAAGTCTACATAGAGGTTCTTCTTCAGTTCTTCTTCAGAGGTTCATTTCTTTATTGGACATATTTGATGAAACCTTACGCCTTCCTAACAAAAATTCTTTTGGCCCTGATGGTATCCCATCTGTTTTTTCTTAAAAACTGTGTGTGCACTCTGAGTAAGCCTCTGCATCACCTTTTCAATATTTGCTTGACATCAGGCAAATTTCCTGATTATTGGAAGGTGATCCTGAAGCTTTTTAACACCAATTCATAAAAATGGCGATACAACTGATATTTGTAACTATAGAGGTGTGTGTATTCAGTCTGTAGTTCCTAAGCTGTTTGACAGGTTGTTTTCTGTGCGATTTTCGTAGCACTTTGGGCGATTGCTTAGTGATCATAAGCATGGTTTTTGTCAGGGTAGATCTACGGTGACTAACCTGTTGACTTACCAGTATGATTGGATTGGTGCTTTTGAGAGGTCTGTACAGGTCGATAGTGTGTATACAGACTTCTCGAAGGCCTTTGATAGGATTGGTCATGAAAATCTGGTTCGGAAGTTTGGGGCTATGGACCTTGGTAGGACTTTGGTCGAATTTTGTCACAGTTTTTTGACTGGTCGCACACAGTTGGTCAGGATAAGTAAGTATATTTCTAATGGTATTGAAGTATCTTCAGGCGTGCCTCAAGGTTCGCATATTGGACCGGTCTTTTTAAACTTGTTTATAAGAGATTTGAGTGATGTAATTGTTCATTCAAAACATTTTGCTTTTGCTGATGATTTTAAACTGTATAAAGCCATTGAGTCATATCTTGATGCTGAGCTACTTTAATTGGATTTAAATAGTGTTGCTGAGTGCTGTAATAGCAATACTCTGGCACTGAATATCAAGAAGTGTGTATGTATTTCGTTTGATACAGTTAAAGATTTAGGTGTTCTTTTCGATACCAAGCTAACTTTTTTGCCGCACATTTTGGATATTATTAACAAGAGTATGCGTAGGATTGGTTTTATCACTAGAAATAGTGTACATCTTTCACCTTCCAGTACTGTTTCAAATTACTTTATTACTGTTTGGTGCGTTTCTTGCTTGAGTATGCATCTTTAATTTGGTCCCCTTATTATGATTCTCATATTGAACGCCTTGAGGCTGTACAAAGAATATTCTTAAGATTCCTTGCTTATAGAGCTGAATTTAATATTTTTCGTAATTATTACATCGACTATAATGCTATTAGTATCCAGCTTAATATCCCTAATCTTGAAGTCAGACGGCATTATTCTGATGCTTTAACGTTTTATAAGATCTTAAATGGTTTGTCCTACTGTCCTACTGTCTTGGAAGCAATTCCTTTTAACACCTATGAAAGAAAGATCAACTCTTCTATGTTTCATTTACCCTTTTATTCGGCCAACTATGGGCTTTTTTCTTTACTGACTAGGACTTTGCGTTTCTTTAATCAAAATAGTTTGGATCTATTTTCCGGCGGCTTACGGTCATTCAAGTCAAAAATAAATAATCTTGTACTTTAACCTACCTTTCTTGGATAAGTTTTTAGTTAAGTTTTTATAAATTTTTATAGTCCTGTTGATTATTGTTTTTTCAGAGGTTTTATCTTGGTATATTTTCTTTTTGTAATTCTAGTATTGTATTTATATTGTTATATTATCTAGTATTTTATATTATCTATTTTGTTTTTGTAAACTGGCTCTGCCGTATATTGAAATAAATGAATAAATGAATGAATATTCTGCCCGTTCTCCGTTTAAATATTACATGGTTATCACTTACCCTCAACAATGCTAATAGTGGGCTATTTCTTTTAATCCAAATTTCATTCCTATCTTACCAGAAAACTCCTTTACTATTATTAGCATTTAGTCTAATTGAGTTCGGGTAAGCGCGTTAGGCCAAAGTACGTCAATACTATGATTAGATTATAAAATAATTGATGTGGGCAGCAAAAAGGTGTCTCTTGTATTTGTAAGCCTATAGCGCCCTTGGTGCATCCCGTCTGCTGCACCGCTATGATGCTGTTTTGGTATAGTTCAGTTCAGAGATCTATTAGAGTATTTGATGTGCTGCGAATAGTCCGTGTTCTGGGATTGCTTGTATTGTCACATGACATGCATATTTAAATTGCAAAATTTTATTTGGAAAGAGTCATAAAGTAATATTCTAAGCGATATTTAATCATTTCATTAAATAAATAAATGTTTTAAGCATTTTTTTAAGAATTTATACATTTGATTCGTAAAATTTGCCTACATGCGCCCGCGTACTATTTTGTTAGACGCCTGACCTCAGTCACAGCCTCTCAAGCGTGAAAAGTTGCACAGGTCCGGCCTTAAAATTTATTTGTATTTAAAACTTTATTATTCGGGATTTTTGGGTTTAGTTTTATTAAGTTTGAAATTCAGGATAGTTGATAGCAAGATAACATTTAATTTAAATATAAGATTTAAGTACGTAAAATGAGTTTAACCAAAAAGTTTCGTTTTTAGCGTTATCAGTGGGATGTTTATAACAAGTGATGAGAGAATAGGCGGTACGAATTACTTAGGCCCATTTATTCTGTGGATTAAGGCATTAAATATTTACTTTTTGACACAAAAGTGTAAAATGTTTTGGTTTGTCTTCAAATTTTATATATTTCGTTTTTTTGGGTATTGAGATTTATTTTTACTTGGTGGTGATTATTAATGGGGATTTTGGCTGCCATATTCAATGTCCTTTATTATTGTTTTTTTTAATTAATACATATTATGATATATTATTATAATAATATACTCATGAAATCCCTCCACCTTTATATTTAGTACCAACGTCTTTTGATAAAAAGTAATTATGTAGTCAGAAAAGTGGAAGTATATTTTTTAAAATAAAATTTTACATTAAAAATCATCTAGCTGTCTATATTTTATGCGTTTAAAAGACACCAGTTTTACTCATAAAAAAACACACTTTACATCCTGAATGTAATATTTATTAATTTTTTTCCCTCGTATTTAGTTATTATGCATATTAGGAGAGATTAAATAAAAATTATAACAAAAATAAATGCTTATACTAAAAACTAAAAATTTTATACAAAACACTACATTTTAAGTATACTGGATCCTTAAACTACAGTGAGGATACTAAATACTTTTACAAATTTAACCACTCTTTTGAATCTGGCCCAAAAAGTTAATACAATTTTCTAAATTCTGTTTTTTTGCCATTGTTCTTTAGCAGTTTCTTCCATTAAGGAAGGAAACAGTTTCTCTGTTGCCGCCATGGATTCCAACTTCATCTTGCACATCAGCATATGGATACTAAAGTATTACATTATATATGCTTTATTGTGTCGCTTAAGGACAAACAGGGGCAGTAAGCTGAAAAAAACAAAATTTTAGACTTGTTTTTTTTTATTAAAAACAGTGTTTTTCTTACCACAGCAAAAAAGGGTTTTTTCCAGAGAATGGTGGAAGAAGCAGTGTGTATTGTGTCACTGAAGGACAAACAGAGGCAGTAAGCTGTAAAAAATACAATTTTAAACTTGTTTAATTAATAAAAATATGGTTTTCTTACTATGGCAAAAAAGGGACTTTTTCCTAGAGAATGGAAATCATACATCAATCATAAATGTATCATACCATGTTTCAGCTAAATAATTTATCGATCTTTCTTCCTCCCAAAATTTTTTAATTTTCCTCAAATATTCTATACACCACCTGACAATTCCATTAAAGCAGCTGTTTTGTTAACCATCTTAAGCTTAAATCCAAGTTTTATCAGGTATCTCCGCAAGGTTGAGACTGAGAAATGTTTGTCCCTTGCCGATAAGGTGTGTCTCTGCTCAGAACCTCATTGTTTTTGTATTTAGAATTACACACCTTTCCTTAGCAATTTGGCAATATCCATGTGGATATTGCCAAATTGTGCCCCTGGTTTTGCCATGTGGTTTTATTCTGCCTTTAATTCTTTTTTTACAGGCATATTGTACAATAGGGAACCGCTGTTAATACCGCTGTTTTTTGCAAAGCACTATAATCATTTGTGAACAGGATCATTCCTTATATTGTTATATATATTTAGATAAATTTGTTTGGCGTCTGTACTTAAACAATTACGTTTTAAAACTGCTTGATTTTCCTCTGTAGCTTCTACTTCCCTTGCTCCTTTTTGCTTCCTCAACACTAGAAAATGAACTGTCAGAACTATGTAAGTCTAAATCACTGTCCAGATCACTCCTATTGTTTTCATCACAAATGTTATTGTCTTTCTTGTACACCCACGGTTTTCATAAGCCCACACAAAAACTTTCCTCTTCATTTGCCAAATTTTCCTGCCTATTTTCCCAGGGTCGAAACATTTTAAGGTCTTTAGTATAATACCAAAACAAATCCACAAACACAAATAAATAAACACACTTCCTCACAGTAAAAACTGTAAACAATTTAGACGAATACAGGCCAAGTTCTAAATTCTTTACTTTCATAAACGTGTAAAAAGCATAACCGGCAAAACACATCAAATAATAACCTCACATGAACCTCTCCCAACTATTAAAGGTGATAGACACATCCAACAACTATTTTAAAGGCGATAGACCCATCCTTAAAGATCTTTGTAAAAACACGTCGAAAATAATACAAAAACAGCCCAAAAATTTATTTGGGTACGGCCCCGTAATTCTCAAAATCAGTGGGATAGAGAGAGATACACAATCACTTGCACAGCCTAAAGTAGGAATCCCCAGAACGCAGGTGTTTTATCTTTGTTTAATAGACTGGCTAAAAAGAGGTGACAAGTCTGTGAGTGCTGGAAGTGTTTAAAATATTTTGTAACATGCTTGGATTTTAGTCTGCGGTCAATTTTTTGATATTATTTTTTTGTGATGTTATCTTCTTTTTAAAAATTGACATTTTTAAAAGAAAAATAAAAAATAGTATAAAACATGGGGTTTTACGTATATTTAAAATGATTTGATAGATAAACAATATAAAATTTTGCCATTTAAACATGTATATCATGCGACAATAAATATGACATAGGCGCATGGACTAGTTAGTGCGGTATCTGCGACACATCAAAGATTCTAATAGATCTCTGAACTGGACTTTATATTTATATGCGTTTTGTAATGCATTAAGTATTTAATCTATACACAGTAGGTAGGCAGTTCATTGACTGGTATTTTAAAAGAATCAGGAATATTATAGTTATTCTTTAATAACAGGTGAGGAGGACCTTTCTTGAGAAGTCCAGTGTATTTTGGGGATTTATAAGAACATTATTTATTAGAACGGTTACTTAATGGTGTGTTGTCTATGAATTCTAACCTAATCTAGTAGTTCTGAATGGGATTGGAATATGGTGCCTCCAGTTATTTAGTTGCTTAATGATGTTGGATATTTTTCAATAGTAAAACTTTCGTACTCCATTTGGTTATACGTCTGGAATTATTAGTGTTTATCACATATTCATCAATACATATTGTATTTTTCTATTTTCTACTTATATTTTTCTATAGAAGTGACTTTTTGTTTAAGGGTATTATCACGCTGGCCAGGGCTGTGAGTTTATGGATCCTGTTACGCATGTTGTTGTATTTGTCACATAATATCCTCTACTTGAGAAATTCTATTAGCCGACCTATATCTTTTCTGATAGCTTATACTTTCTTATAAAATCTTTCCCATGATGGTGCTAGCTTTTTAGTTTTGAACTTGGATTGTTTTTTACCTTCAGTCACAACTCCTAACATTTTGATAAAGGCAGTAGCCACACTAACGATCATTAGATCTGGATATTCAAATGTTGTAGCCCTAAAATTATATTGAGGTTAAATATTGTTGGATATAAAACAATTTTAACAATAATTTCTAATTTGCGCGTTGAGTTTACTCTAGGAAGTAGTTCCAGTTTTGCCAAACGATTTGTGTAGTAATTCGACAAGATGTTTTCAAGTATTTTCTCCACAAATAAAATGCCAATTCTAATGTTAGGAGTGATGCATTTAGGCAAATATTCTTGCTATCATCAGATTTGAAAGTTACCAATTGTCTTCCCATGTTCACAAAACATAAACAATATTATCACTTTCATATACTATAAATTGGCATTTTATTTGTGGAAAAAGACTTCCTTTACAATACTTTTTAGCATTGCATTAACTCCATTCAGAATGAACCTCTTCCTCAATTATTATTTTTAATTTTCAAATATTCATACTTTTATAAATATTTAAAAGAATTATCTAAAATAGTAATTATTAATTTAATTAGTTTATCCTCTGTTTTTTTCTATTTTAGGTGTTAACTCTATAAAAGAAAACAACCTTAAATGGGTTAGAGTAAACGTACCTCAGTACAGGGTTCCAGGCGAAACAGCGCTGTTGCAATGCGAATATAATTTAGGAAATGATAAATTATATTCTGTAAAGTGGTACAAGGACCACGAAGAGTTTTATCGATTTGTGCCAAAATTCAAACCTCAGACATCTTCTTTTAAAGTGGAAGGAGTTCATGTTGATGTAAGAAATTCTGATACTAATTATAATTAGGGAAAAAATATTTTGGTTAAATTTTGGCCCTGCTATTTTAAAAGCATTTTCTAATTTGCTGGGTTTGTGTAAATTAAAAAATGTATTAAAATTTTTACTGACACAATTAAAATACATTCCATTTGCTGTATTCAATTTAAAAAAATCCACCTTTTAAGTTGTTATTATGTTCTATAATTTTAAAAGATGCTATAGATAGTAATAAGTAGGGGAAAACAGTTAACACATTATAAATAAATAAGTTTTTTGCTCATCATCCTGGAATTTAAATTAATACTTATTATTCTTGCGAGTATAATAATCCAAGTTTTTAAAATAAAATAGTATTAAGGGCTTATTTTTTATGTATTATTTTTGCTAATATTTTTGGTTTGATCAAAGATAATTATATAAAAATGCGGTTTTCTCCACCTTTTTTAGCTTTTATTCCTTTTTACTACGAGCTTGGAGTTTTTGAAAAAAAAATCCAAAATTAACTAAGGTTAAATTAAACATTCAAATTCAAATATATATTATTATTGTTTAAAGAGTTATTATTTAAAATATAATATTTGGGTAACTAGTGGAATGTATAATAAATTATGGCAGAAGGAATCAAATAAATTAAGTTATAAAACGATCAGTGAATCAAATAAAACTATAATTAGTTCACTTACTTGTTGCTTGTAGATAGCTCATCAAAGCTAGGCCGCAATTCAGTAGAGTTCATCACAAGAGGGGTTTTATCAATTTCAGAAGCACATGATATTTATACTGTAGACTACATATGTTGTTGTGTAATGAACTACTACTGGTACTATTCCTTGCTTGAATCAATAGTTTTATATATCTAGTGAAAGTTAAGTTGAGCTTGAGCCACTGACTAGGATATGCGCGCACCATAAACGCCTTAAATAATGCACTGGTTTCTAAAACGCGTAAATTTTAGTCTCATATGAAAAATTAAGTAATTTTCTATATGCACAATAATTATTAAATTAGCATATCAAAAATTTACTTGATAAATTGCTTCAATTAAAAATTTAGCTATATAAGAGGAAGTCTAAATATTTTTTGTGTCAATTTATAACTGCCGCTGCAACAATTATTTCCCGCGTCTAAAGTTAAATTTTTATATTTATACATTGGCAATACTTGGTTGGCACCTGGACGCAGAGGACTTAGCAGTCTTGCGATTGAAGCGCCACCAGTCGTCTCTCTCTCTCTCTCTCTCTCCAAGCATATTAAAATAGTAATTCTCAAAAGGTAGTTCTTCGCAAGTTCTTTTTCGCAAAAGTCTACATTGTTTTTAAGAAAATCTAATCTAAGTGAATGCTTTGAAACAAGCAGAATCCAGTCAAGTTTTCCAGAGGAAATCAGGGATCCCTGCGACACACACATCCAGAAATTCCAGAGGTAAGGTGCCATTTATCATTTTTATTGCCAAAGTATACCCTTTTCGCGTCGAATCTCAACAAAAAATTTGTCTTTTAATAGGAACCACCTTTTGGCGACAATAACTATCAATAAAACTTGGACTTCTCCCTAGACCACTACACTCATTAAACTAAAAAATAATAGAAACAATGGATTGAAAAGTCAAAGTCAACAGTGCTTTATTTGTCCAAAAAAATTAATTTTCATTGACAAAGCATACTTACAGTTAAAATTAAAAAAGTATTAAATACATAAATCCAAGTAGAAAAATAAAACTTAAATTTATTATAAAAAAATATATAAAAAAAATCATTATACATTAACACAAAAGATTTAAAATATTGCAAAAACACTTAAAATCAATCACTATTTATCAACTAATTACAGGGTCATCCCGATAAAATTCCTCAATGCAATAGTATGATTTATTTAAAAGTTTCCTTTTTAGTAATCGGCGAAAGGCTTCAAGATTTTTATTGGATCTGAGACCAATTGGCAAATGGTTATATAACTTTAGCCCCTCATAAAATAAGCACATCTAATAAGCGTTGTTTTTGGCAATAGCAAATGCAGATTAAATTTCTGGCGAGTATTATAGTAAGGGGTACGACTCTGAAGCTGAACGCAATTCTTGAAAATGAGAGAACATGTTTCCAAAATAAAAAGAGATGTTAAGGTTAGAGTTATTTAAGTCACAAAATGCGGCCTGCAGCTTTCTCTTTGATTGATGTTTAGAAGGAATCTAATTGCCTTTTTCTGCAGATTGAAAACTATATTCAAAAGACCTTGATTGGCTACTCCCCAAAATGGAATGCCATATCTGAGATATGACAAAGTAGAAAAATACACTATTCTTGCCAGTTAAGGACCCAATTTCTTGCTAATTGCTCTTACCGCAAATCAAGTAAACCAATCATAAAGAAGTGAAAAACAATTCAATCAATGAATAAGGTTCTGGCGACTGTATACTACGTAGGTTTATTATTGCAACGCTTAACTTCGTTTTAAAAGTCAAAAATAAACCACCTCATTTGGCGAAGAAAAAAGTCTTGTTTCACTAAGACCTGCCATTTGTCTGTAATTGCTAAAATTTGTCTGTCATTAAGGCTCCCTATCCGCAAAGTCGTAGCTTTATAGATGCTTATAATACGCTTTGCTACTTATGCAGCCAATAACTAAAATAATAAGGATGTACTAAAATGTGCCAACAAACCTTCCTCATTTGTGACAAAAATGTAGTGACGAATACGCCGGTGTGACGCTTCGCCTCCATGGACAATGGGCCTTAAATGATTCACGAATGACAGAGAACAGCACATATTTCGCACTACGCTACTGCGCAAACGCCTCCCTCTAGTCTTCTTGAGTCAGATTTAGTCCCCAGTAACTGGCCCTAAAAAAATTGTTTGAATATAAAAAATTTGGGGCAATGTGGTTGATACTGGGAATACCTAGATTAGAGCCGTTATGAAAAATTTATTAATGCTGATGATTTTCAAATGCTGATGAAATCAAATTTTGTTTATCAAGCTGGAACTTTTTATCTTTCTCTCGTATATAGAAAAAAACATCAATTTTTAAACCAAACAGCTTGTTTTATACCGATTATTAAATCTGGAATTAACTACATTTAAATGAAAGCAGATCTTGTCTTCTCCCACTACTTTGTTTTAGCAAAAATACTTGAAAAAATTAATAATCTAGATTTTCTGAAGATTATGATACTACTATTAATAGTAGGTTTTTTTATAGTCTAAATATAGCCAAGATAAGCTTAAACTAAGCAATATTCGGTGCGTTAATAACATTTTACTTCATAATATCTTGTATCTGATCATGTTCACATCTAGTCTATTTATCCAATCCAAAATTCACAATTATTGGGAGAAATCTAGCTATTACCTTTTTATTCCTTTTATTCCAAAAAATTCGTATAAAATCTAAGAGGTGTTTTAGAATAAGATGCTAATTCCTAAGTGCTTTAATCTTTAACAATGGTTTTAACATTTAAGCTACAGATTATTGGAGTTTAAGAAAATCTGTCCTTAATATAAATTTTGTTTATGAAATTATTATGTTTAAATGAACTTGTCTGAAAATAAGTGTAATAAAAAAAGTATACAAACTTTGCTTAATAATTTAATAAGACTTATATTATATTTAATGAGAAGCACATCGAATATTTGATATAGGCATATTGAAATATGCAATAATGGTGAATTAGTAATAATTGCATAAAACAAATTTGAGATTCTATTTGGATTATTCAGCTTCTTACATTATAGAATTGTATTAATTAAATATCTAAATAATTTAGCTTACAATACTTTTTCAACTTATTTAAGGCACTTCGAAAACTCTTAAACTAAAACCATAGATCGACTATTTTCAGCATTGTAATTTTCAAGTATATCGTGCACAGAATTCGTATCGTTCAGCTCGCGTATACTCCGCTCCTATTGTTACCTTTGAATATACGCAAATTAATTAAAACCCACGTACTGTTTTATCTCGCCTCAGTCCGGCTTTGAATTGGTAAGTGCGGATATACACGATCCGGTTTCAACGGATGCGGTAGAAACGGATGCGTTTCTACCGCATAGGATATACGCGATACACACTGCGTTAAAAACGGATAGGTATTAAAAAAAATTCAAAAATTTGATTGCTTCGAGACTTTCATCGGGAAATAATGTTTTCATTGCAAGATTCTTCATCAAGAATTATTTGTGGTCTTGAAGCAAAAGATTTTTTGCGAGAGTCAGTATAACGTGAAAACATTGAAGGCATCCATATTTTGAAAGTGGTGTAGAAAAAAATCGACAAATTTCATACAAATATTCGGCAGTATCATAATAAGTTTTTTAATTATTACAGAATGTCTAAAAAATCATTTGGCGAATTGTTGACTGTGTTAAAACAAGATATATAATGTAATAATTTGGGTGAAAATAACTAAAAACGCGCGTTACAACCGGAACGTATATCGCGATACATTGAAGTACGTGTGTTGCCCAGGATGATCCGGTTATCCGGCGCGCGGTCTTGCCGCAGCAAGCTGCGGCGCTGATCCGTCGATCCGGCATTGACGCATCCATGTATCGTCTTCTATTAAAACCTATGTGTTGTCGTGACGATCCGGCGCCGGACCGTTTTCGCCGGACCGTTCATACCGGATCGTGTATACCCGGCCTAAGGAGACTAAAAGGTGCAAAAAAAATATCACTTTGACGTTTTACCGACTAAATTTGCTTGTCGGAAAATAGAGGCAAAATTAATTCGTGTACTTAATTAAAGCAGTTGCTAGGGCATTTTACCATTTTTAAATTGTCTCAAGTACTCGATTTAATAATATATTTCACTACGCTTATTACCGCTATATTTCGAGTTTATATTTCACCTAGTATTGTGGCGTATTTTTACAAATACTTTAGCATCACATAAGCACGGCAGCTTTCTTCGAGTAGATACTGAGTAGTAGGTGTTAAAATAAAAAATCCCAATTATAAAATATGGATCCCACTTAATTTTATTATTCATTGAATTTTTTAAAGAAATTCAGTTATGAATTATAATTAGTAAAATCAAGAAAACATTATTATTTCCTTTTTTTCGAGTCTTATTAATAATATTTAAATAATAATAAATATTTTTGTTGTAAACACTTCTAATTTACCCCAAAATCAACATTTATTTCTCATAGAGATTTCTATGTATTATTTAAACCCATGCAGACTTTGCATTGCTATATATTACCTATTTTACAATATATAGTATCCGTAGTGTTATATAATACTAAAATATCTTTTAAATAAATAATTAACAATGAAAATCAGAATACTATTAATTATAAAAATACAGTTTAAAAATACTCAAAACTGACCGGCTAATCGCAAAAATTTATAGACAATTTAAGTAGAAAATAAATAAATTGTTGACGCAAGGAATCAGGGAAAATTCATAAATTTTAAGGGTTTTTACGAAATTTGGTAATAAATATCCTCTTACTGTTTTAATATTAAAATTATTAATGTAACCAAGCGGTTTTCACAATTTAAATCTTAAAGAACTTCGAAATATTAAAATAAAAAGATTTCATGTAATTAAATGGTATTTTAAATAACTATTGTTTCAAAAATAACAACAGTTGTGGGATTACCGCTACTACTACTTCTAGGAGATTTTTAGACTTATACGCCATTTGAGAATCTGAATCGCCTCGCGTCGGTCAATATTTAGCAAAAAATTGGGTATTTTTTTTGGATGCTAATATATAGTATCACTCGAGTATGAAAATAAAGTGCAGGACTTGAACCTGGATCTAATTATTAAAATTTTGCAAAAGGAAAATTTTGTTTAGGAATGCTGAAAATCATTTATCCTAGTGTATTGTGGCGTTAACTTTACAGTGTTACTATTTTGCCAAGAGTTTGCAGACGGTAGCTCAGAATTATTGAAGGCTTGGGATTGTTCGAAGGTTCACTTATGACTGGCTATTAAAGAATCTAAACTTGATTATAACTATTAAATAAGAGGGCGCCACTTAGTTTTTTTTATAAACGAAAGAAAACTGAGAAAAAGACTTGGTATATAGGTTTCAATTAACAATTAAATGACCCTGGATAAAGTAGATTTAAAGAGGCAAAAAAAAATCTTAACAATACTACCAAATTATATTTACATCAAAGATATGTATACACCTCATGTTCTAATCTGTTAAGTGTTAATAATTTGTTATGAATTAAAATATGAATAATGATTAAAATAAATTTGACAAAAGTAACATTTAAATTATGATTTCACTACTAGGTAGATTTCAGCACTTGAAAAATAAATAGCAATTATTAAAGTTTTTTTTATATATTTGTAGTAATATGTCTTTATTAAAAAAAAAGCAATATTAATCTCACAATATTACTTAATACTACATTGCCAAGAAGGCGAAGATTAGCTTAAAGCTACTCTTTAACTCTTAACCTTCCTAACATTCACAGTTTAAATGGAGAAAACTAGAAAAAAAAAACAAAAAAAGAAACAAGTATATATAAAGTATTTATCTTCTAGAACACTATTGATTTAAAAACAAAAGTTTATAATATTTCCTATACACATTTAACGAAGTATTAAATATTGGTTTATAAGTATTATAGAACTTAACGGCATTATAAGTAAAAGATCGCTCGAATAGAGCCGTGGAATGGTGCGGCATGGTCAAGATATTGTATCTAATATTTCGAGTGTGAACATGGTTTCTTGGTATTAACTTTTCAAAAAGATATTCAGGTCTTTGACTAACATATAATCGATAAAGAAAAGTAGAAGTGAAGAATTTGAATAGGTAAGGTAGCGTTAACCACCTCAACTGAAGTATAGAGTCTAATACATTGAATGTGAACAGTTTCCATTATATTTTTATGTGATCCTCGGTTTGAAAACGAAACCATTTTTGTTTTATTAGGATTAATGACAAGGTTATGCTCTTTTGAAAATGGATTTATTACGTTCAGATCAGCGTTAATAGTATCAGCCACGTTATTTATAATATGAGTGACATGATCCAGTATATCAGGGAGACATAAGTGTAACATACGTCGAGTTATGTTATCCACACCAAAGGCATTGGACCTAATATTTTTTATAGTTTTTTCGACAGTACTTTGGTCTACTAAAGAAAAATGAAAATTATCCTTGGTAAATTTATTACTGGAGTAGAAGTTAATTTTGTTTACACATTTATCAGATTTATTAAAAACACTTAAAAAAAAATCATTTATTTGATTTGGATCAGATATATTAAACGGCAGCTCGTTATTATTCTTGGTTGTTTTAATATTTATTTTTCTAGATATTTAAGTTTCTAGACCTTTCCAAAGTTTTTTACCAGTTTTGTCACTCTCCAAGCTTGCAAGATATGCAGCTTTTTCTCGTCTTATTGATGCCAACGCAAAATTACGACACTCCGTGTAATATCTCCAATTTTCTAAACACTTGTGATTTTTGTATTTAGTCAAAGCCTTATCACGTTCCTTTAAAATAAGTCTTAAGTTATAAATTTTAGTTTTTGTCTTTTAACTACTAATTTTAAAGTGCAAAAAGGTATTTGATTGTGATCACTTAAACCTGAAACAACGGTGCCACTTTTATGACAAATATCTTTAGTATTGATAAAAATGGGATCTAAGCATGTTGCAGTAGTATTTGTTATACGAGTTGGTTCATTTATTAATTGTACGTACCCAAAAGAGTTAAGCATAGAATATAATGAATTAGGTTTTAACATATCAATATTTAGATCTCCGAGAATTACTGAATAATCATAGGTCACTAACAGATGTGGAACAACTTCTTCCAGGAAATTTATAATTTCAAACGCTTTCGATTTAGGGGGCCTGTATATTATAAGTATTGCAATATTGTGAACACCAATTTTAACATTTAGAAGCATAAATTCAAAGTTTACATTATTAACATTAATATTTACAATTTCGCACTGAAACATTGACCTGACATAGATGCCAACACCACCCCCAACTCTGTCTAATCTATCCTTTCTAAAAAAAATAATAACCTGGCATAAAAACCGCACTGCTTAATATATTTTCATTCAGCCACGTTTCACTTATACCCAAAATATCATATTTATTGTTTACAAAATTGAGAAAAACTTGGCAATAAATTATTAATATATATATATATATATATATATTAATATATTATATTAATCTAATATTTAAATTGGCTACATTTAAATAAGAATTTAATTGTTTGTTAGCCATTTCTTATAAACTATAAATATAAAATAAACTATAAAAATAGCTATTTATCCCAGTAAAAAAAGTTATTCGTGATTAATTCGAGATCCAAGCTTTAAAAGATATTTCTGATAGGAAAGACAATCTTTATCAAAGCTATAGTGGTTAGTAAAGATAGACTTTACATTATGTTTGTTATGAGAACCTAATTTAACACAATTAATACACATTTTTTCTTCAGAAATACATTCTTTCAATTTATGATTTTTTCCGCATTTGGGACAAGTGTCTTTTTATTCGCGACAGTCTTTTACGGTGTGACCATATGCACATCGAAAACTATTAATAACACGCAGATAGTCCTCCACAACTGACTTGCTCCATCCCACAAAAACCGATCCTATTCCTAGAAGGCGCTTACGAAGTGCCGGGCAAACTTCAATCACAAGGTCAATTTTATTATTGCGTTGCTTTAACTTAGTAATATATTTAATTTCAGATGCTAAATCTGAGATATCATTTAAAGACGTTATGTTGCCTATTATTTGGTCCGATGTATCTAACCCTTCTAAACGCACTCCCTTTATGATTAATCTTGGATTAAATTTTTTAGCTTGATCAATATTATATTTTTTTTCCCATTTTTGCAATTAAACTAGTTTTTAATGTTAGTACGCAGGGGAAAGTTCATGAACCTTTTTACCTAAGACATATCAGCTTTAACTGAGTTATATCTACTTAACTACCAAAAAAGGTACTGAAAAATACTGAACAAAAAATAACTAATATTATAGATAAGAAACTGACGTATTAAAATATGAGATTGATTAAATATTTGTAACGTTAAATTGAAATATAAGGTATAATAATAAAAATTTAGATAAGTGAGACAAATCTATGGTTAGTAATATTTAAATAAATGGAATAAACTGGCCTGTATATTCCTCCAAGAAATGAACGGCTAGCCTTCAAAACCGAGACTGTGAATATAATATATGTCATTTGTAGCTCAGCTATCGGGACTTGGAATCTTTAATATTAGCTCTAGCTCCACCGCTTTCAGCAATTTCTCGGGGAAATCAAAAGCCTGCAGTCATCAACATAAAACACTAAAACAACGGTTGCCATTGTATTCACTGTCGATAAAAAAATGAAAGGCGTTAAAAATGTGACACACTCACCTTGCTAAGTTTCATTATCTATCCAATAAAATCTTGGGATTCTTAATCAGAATTATGAAATAAATAGTTCCCTAAAGGAACAAGATTAAGGACTATAAATTACAAACCATATTGGCCACTTCCTGCTTCACAAATTTCGGAAATAAAAAACTGGCCTTTTACGAGTGCTCCTACCTGCGACACGGGAACAAGTCCTCGAAAAATGGATGCAATACCGACTACATCAGTAACGACCCCACCTCTCGCCTGAGCTGTCAATATTAGCCAGTCAGAGAAAATATTAATTATGACCAATTAGAGAAGTGACGGACCGTCAACAGAAATCATGGATAATTAAACCAGGAGAGTGATGCGTTACAGTAGTAATGTGTCATTGACAGTGTGAATTTAAAGAAATATAAATAAAAGAAGTTGACTGAAATTATCAATGTATTGAAATTAATGAAATATCAATGGAGCGTTAGTGAACATAAGGAGTAGAAAAATAAAACGCTACAATACAGGGTGTCTCACGACGAATAGACGCGATCGATATCTCGGAAACTAATTTTTTTAAAATTTTGAAAATTTGGCAACATGGCACAGTCGATGGGGGCTACACAACTAAAATATTTTGACAGTTGTGACATTTCCGGTTATACCGGAAGTAGGTGTCAACTTCGTTATTTTAAATGGAACACCCTGTATATTTTTACATTTTTGGCTTTTACGTGAAATTTGAAATATATTTTGTGTATAATGTCCTATACCTAAGTGTAACCGTTTTTGACATATTTTTAATTTCATGTGAATAACTATGTTTATAAGCCCTAATATAATTACCGATTACTCCCTTTTAGTAGCGTTTATTTATTGGTTAGTTTTGGTTTTTTTTTAGAGGAAGGGCTACTTTAAGAGACTATTTTAATATTTGGCTAAAAAAAAGATACAGGGGGGTTAAAAACTAGCATTAAAAATTAAAATGAAAAAATCATTAAAAGTCAATTTTTTTAAATGGAAACCCCCTATTTTTATAATTTTTTCATCAAGATAATTAAAAATAAGGTTAACTTTGTATAAGGTTATCTAGTCCAAAAAATGATAGTTTTCGAAATATTGGCAGTTTAAATTTGGCCTAATATTAAAAAGCCGTATAGTAATACGGCTCAAGGATTGTTGATTAGTTGGGCATGACGGTTGTCATAGTAACCGCTAGAAGCGGCAGTAAGATAATGGATTATAACAGAAATATACACTTTTTAATTAAACTACACTTTTACGAAGAAAACTTAAATAGCAAGTAACTTATAAATGTAATGCATATAATCCATTGTCTTACTGCCGCTTCTTGCGGTTACTATGACAACCGTCATGCCCAACTAATCAACAATCCTTGAGCCGTGCTACTATACGGCTTTTAATATTAGGCCAAATTTAAACTGCCAATATTTCGGAAACTATCAATTTTTGGACTAGATAACCTTATACAAAGTTAACCTTATTTTTAATTACCTTTAAGAAAAAATTATAAAAATAGGGGGTTTCCATTTAAAAAAATTGACTTTTAATGATTTTTTCATTTTAATTTTTAATGCTAGTTTTTGACCCCCCTGTATCTTTTTTTTAGCCATATATTAAAATAGTCTTTTAAAGTGGTCCTTCCTCTAAAATAAAACCAAAACTAACCAATAAATAAAGGCTAGTAAAAGGGAGTAATCGGTAATTATATTAGGGCTTATAAACATAGTTTTTCACATGAAATTAAAAATATGTCAAAAACGGTTACACTTAGGTATAGGACATTATACACAAAATATACTTAGAATTTCACGTAAAAGCCAAAAATGTAAAAATATATAGGATGTTCCATTTAAAATAACGAAGTTGATACCTACTTCCGGTATAACCGGAAACGTCACAACTGTCAAAATATTTTAGTTGTGTAGCCCCCATCGACTGTGCCATGTTGCCAAATTTTCAAAATTTTTGAAAAATTAGTTTCCGAGATATCGATCGCGTCTATTCGTCGTGAGACACCCTGTATATATTAGTTAGATTAGAGTTAAGGTATTAAATATTTTATTAAATAGACTTGTCTACTTTATTCTATATATTTTTATTCTATCTACAAATTTTTTTTTGTATATATTAGGTAATTTAATAATTTTAAGTACCGATATTATATAAAACAACAGGTTTGTAGCATTGCAAATGTTCCTTATTTTTATTGGAAAATAAAAATGCTACACTATGTCATAACTTTTTATACTAACTTTGGTATAACGATAGCATATTTTTAAATTAGGAAATGTTATTTTAATAATTTGTTTTGCTTAAATAATTTATGCATCTGTACAACCTGTACTTACCCAGTAATTTGTTATCCATTAGGGAAATGTGTATGTTCAAAGAATTTTGAATGAGTACTTTTTTCCTAATGTCAAAACTGAAATACACTTTACTTTACCTTCCTGACAGAGTCATCAGATGTTATCAAAACGTATTATTACACCAATAATGGATTCAAGCTAGATTTATAGTATTTATTTCGAAATAATAACAAAAATATAGTTCTAAAATGATTAAATCATATTTTCATATATACCTGAAATGGTTAGAAATTTTAATTAAGAAACAATAAATATCTACTAATACTAAAACCGTTCATTAGAGGATTTTTTTTCATCTTAAAATAAATAAAATAGAAGTTTTGAATAAATCTATTTAACGGATTTTCTAAAAACAATTGATTCTTTTCTAGCACATTTAGTTACCAGTTCTAGCACATAATTGATAATAATTTGGATTACATTGACTCGCCGAATAAGTGAATTTTATGAAACAGCTAAGAAAGCTGCTTTACATATTAATGTTTATTAAATGACTGAACCTATTCATGATAAATTTACAAAAATCATAACTTAATTATTGCTTTATTAGACGACAATATTACTGCATTTTTGCAAGAAAAAATAGATATTGTTTTAAATTTCATTAGTGGTTTGTTAAGAAAACATGCAGATAATATTTTATGGCATGCCAGATAATATTATATATCTTTTCGTTTACTCTAGAAGAATTGCACAATTGGGGACGACCAGTTGATAATTAGGAATTTTTTCTTGATAGGAGGGTTGATATCTTTGTGGCTGTTTTGAAGTTTGAGTTACAAGTTACGGATTTCAATCACATGACTTCTTTTTTTCAGTTGATTACAAAATTAGGGAAACACTGTTTTTGAAAGAAAAGAAAGGTTCAAAAAGCAGTTAGTGACGTACAACATGAACTAAATTTTCGTATAGTTTTTCCAATTTTTTTAAGCTAGAAATAACTTCTAATAGCATTAATTCACAGTTAACAGACAATAAGTTCTAGATCGTTCTCAACAATATTCTGCATTATTTATGAATGCATAAAATCCATGAATATTTAGAATTGGGGCACATGCAAATTTTTTCTAGTACCAGTATTCCACAAAATGCATATTTTATTATATTGTTATCAATACCCTACATAATTGCGTATTATATTGTATTATATTTTTCATTGTGTCATTTAACCTTCCCGTGTTAGTGCTAAACTACGAGTTGAATGTAATGCGTGTGAAAAAGTTCCGTTTGTTATCCTTAAATAACTACTTGCTCTCTAGATTTAAAATTCATGTTGATAAAATTAATCTTGCTCTTTAGGCTTACCTGTTTTGTTTTTACAGCTGATATTGGTCAATAACTGGATCTAATCGTAGCTTCTATCAGATGGTCCTATCGAAAATCATGTAAAATGTTACGTATAGTCTTGCCCCTATTCACTATTTATTCATTAAAATCTTGATAATACCATAGGATCCTATCTTAGCAAAAGTCTTTGATAAAGTTCTTAAAGACTTAGCTCTAAGAATGATGTATCAAAGTTCCGCCAACTTAACAAATCTTTTAGGAAAACCAAAAAATAAAATGAAGACCAATGAAAAATCCGGTATCTCTGATAATAATTATAAGCATTGTGTTAAGAAATACATAGGACAAACAAGAAGATCAATTAATACCAAAATTAAAATACATGCAGCTCATATAAAATGTAAAAGGTTTAAACAATACATAATTGAAAATGAGTAAGACCAGTTTTATAACAATTAGAAATTAGATAGATACGAAAGTTTACAATATTCAAAAATCAGAAAATCATTTTTAATAGGGATAAAGGTCAAATCCCTTATGGTCCATTATACAGTTTGTGTTTTAACTATAACTTAACTTTATATTTAGTATCTAAGTCTAGAAGTTTTAATTTACTTTAAATCATTCTAGTTATCCGAAGGTACTAACTCACTAACGTTATTAGCGAAGCACGTTTCGAGAATAAAATAAAGAGTATTGGTTAGTGGTAAAACTGTTTTGTGATTTGAGTGTCACACCAAAGGTTTCACCCGTAGAACTAGATATTGAACTGGAAATGATATTGAGTTTATCAAACATAATCGTATCTTATGTTTTTTTAGAAAGGTAATAAAACTGTGACAGCAGATTAATGTTACTAAGAACTTTCAACTAAAATGTGCTACTCCTTTAAATAGATTTGACGGAACATCATACTGTAAAATGAATATTTAAGCAAAAATAACCTTACAAACATTACTAGTTCTATTTACAATCTAAGGTAATTAAAGAATCAGATGTCTATATTACCCAAACTCACTTTAGATTTTTTATGGGATACCCAAAATACAACAAGCCGACTTTAAAGATCAATGAAAATTTTCATTTAAAGATTACATTCGTCTGCCAATCAGTAGTTTTTCGAATGCAATATACTTTAGCGATCAGGTTAAATGCTGGGTTCTCCAGGATACTTAATAAAACATGCAAATATTAAGCTTTTGATAATATATTTTTTTTTTAAATACGTTTTAATTTGACACTTTTTTGTAACTTATTCATGTATTCTAAATGCGTACGTATAAAAGCAATTAAGTAAATAACGCCAGGCATTTGCTACTTATTTTCACATAATTTTTACGTGAAAATAAAGATATTATTATTATAGATTTTAACCCAAACGGTATTTCACCTAGATTAAAGGGAACATGTACTTATCCCATAAATAAATATATACTTATATCCAAATTACTTAATCCAAAATATCAAAAGGATTAAGCTCTGTAGAGTCCCTTTCCTCTCAAATTAGAAGTCTTTTGTAAAGTATTTATTTATATAAATAGCTATATATAATTTAACCTAATATATTCTGGTAATAATGGTAAGGAATTGGCTTTTCCCAGAATAAACAGGATGTTAAAAAAAAGTTAAGTTCAAAGCAATTTAGCCTCAAAGAAAGTTATATTCTATTACAATTTTCTATATACAGGGTATTTTGTTAATTGAGGATGAAGACTTACTTTAATTATATTATTCTAAATGCAATACCCTATATATACAAGGTGTGCCAACAAGGTGTACGGCTAAGATAGCGCCTTAACTATACAAGGTAAAGCAAAAAGTGCTACAGCAAAGTTGTAGGATTGACAAAAACCTACGAACTAAAAATATTTTTATGTATACTGGGTGTGTCACAAAAAAGTTACTATAAGATATGATGTTTCTTTAAATGGTACGCCCTGTATATTATGGTACTTAAATGTGAGGCAAAAAGAGTAGTTTACTTTGGTATAAGTTTTTAAAATTTCCGTTCAGCGTTGCAACGTAATTAATTTTTTTATGTTATTTTTTCTCTTTTAGAGGGTTCGTTTAAAAAATCATAATTAACTTAAAATTTATTCTGCGCCTATGAAACTCGTACCACAATTAGTTTAGAGTACCTCCTCTAGGCTGACTATGATAATTTGTAATTTTTTAATACAGGGTGTTTTTAAAGAATTTTAAAACTTGCTGAAATGGAATATGCAACATCTCAAATTTTTCAAATGGAACACCCTGTATATTTTTATCTAATTAAGTTTGTCCCTCAAATATATTCATTTTTTATTTAACATGTCCTACAGCTAAACCAAGTACTTTTTGAGATATTTTAACTTTTCTGTAAAATACTAAATAAACTAACTAAAAAATAAAACGGGTTATCTTTAAGTTTTGATCAAGATTGCTTAGAAACATTGGTTTAAACGTCAAATAATAATTGTCAGATTATTAGTTTTATGACAGCAGTAGACAAGATGAATGTTTTTTCTTCAAAATTCCATTTTAGAAATTATTATCAGTGAGTTAGTTAATCGATTTTTAATTTTTATTGTTCATTTTATAATCAATATGAATTTTTCTCGTGAGGAATTTGTTGATATGATATGTGCTCTTGGAGCTGCTGAAAAGAAATAGCCTTTTGGCATCTAAAATTTATGCGCAACTTTATTCTGAAAAAGAGACATCCCCAAGCACAAGTATTTCAAACACTAAAAGAAAGATTTGAGAGAACAGGAAGTGTAATTTATAAAAAACATGAACGGGTGAAGCCAGTTACAAATGAGGAAAACAGGATGACAGTAGAAGATTTCAGTTTGTATACTGAAATTGTGAGTTAGGTTTGGCAACAAGGCGGAAGTGCATCCCCACTTAATCATAAAACAGTGACAGTTATCCGGTAGCAAGAAACATGTACCATTCCTTCTCTGATGAAGTAGAGACATACAAGAATATAAGTAGATTTTAAATCCACAAAATTCTAGTCTTTAATTTAACCATCCAGTAATTAAGAAATCAAAATTTAGTGTTAACAAACACCACAAAATTGGCTTTCCCACCAAAAAATCTGCTTTAAGTGTCGTTGAAGTTCCTCATAAAAGCGTTAGTCAGCTTGCTAAAGAATTATCCTTTAGTGCAACATCAATATCTCGCATGCTTCGAAGAGAAAATTCCATCCTTACCATATTTAATTGTTGCAGGATTATGAAAGAAGAATGGCTTTCTGTCAGTGGGCGCAAAATAAGATTCATCAGCCTGAATTTTTTATTTTGTGCTTTTTTCGGATGAAGCTACATTCCATAATAATGGCAGTATTAATAAACATAATTTTAAATATTACGACACCAGCAATCCATTCTTCATGCGAGAAATTCATCATCAACATAGATGGTCGCTTAATGTTTGGGCAGGAATAATAGGACATTACGTTATTGGACCGCACTTTTTTAATGGACATCCTCCCCAAGGACAAGGTCCTCAGATTTGACCAAACTAGATTTTTTCTTGTGGGGATATATGAAGGAAAAAGTCTATCAAACAACTCCTACCACAAGTGAAAATATAAAAAATAAAATTCGGGAGATTTTTCAAACAGTCACGCCTATTATGTTGGAAAAGGTTAATGACTCATTCTCAAAAAGGATAAATGCTTGCGTACAAAATTTAGGAGGTCATATTGAACAAAATTTATAATAATTGTAATGGATCTTTAAATTTTAAAATTAGTGTAACGATGTACATTTATGCATGAATCGTAAGTACCTACCTAGTATGTAATTTAATTTTGCTGTTTTTTTTAGCAGTTTAGGTGAATAATTGTGTTGGTTAATTTTTCAAGTATGTAATATTAATAATAATAATAATTGTAGGAAAAGAAATAATTCTAATTCTTCAATAATATTTTCTTAGCAATCTTGATCAAAACTTAAAGAATACCCGTTTAATGCATAGTACTTTACAGAAAAGTTAAAATATCTTAAAAAGTACTTGGTTTACCTATAGGACATATTAAATAAAAAATGAAGGTATTTGAGGGACAACCTTAATTAGATAAAAATATACAGCGTGTTCCATTTGAAAAATTTGAGATATTGCGTATTTAATTTCAGCAAGTTTGAAAGTTCTTTAAAAACACCCTGTATTAAAAAATTACACATTATCATAGTCAGCCTAGAGGAGGTGCCCTAGACTAACTGTGGTACAAGTTTCATAGGCGCAGCATAAATTTTAAGTTAATTATGATTTTTTAAACGAAGCCTCTAAAAGGCAAAAAATAACATAAAAAAATTAATTACGTTGCAACGCCGCACGGGAATTTTAAAAACGTTATACCAAAGTAAATTACTCTTTTTACCTCACATTTTAGTGCCATAATATACAGGGCGTACCGTTTAAAAAAAATCAAATTTTATAGTAACTTTTTTGTGACACACCCAGTATACATAAAAATATTTTTAGTTCGTAGGTTTTTGTTAATCCTACAACTTTGCTGTAGAACAGTTAAGGCGCTATTTTAGCCGTACACCTTGTTGGCACATCCTGTATAAGAATATATAATAAGATATAAGAATGAATATATAAGAATGTTTAGTTAGCTGGAAAAAATATTGGAATACTTTTTTTTCCACAGCTTGTTCTTATAATGAATGAGAGTTATATCTCATTCATTATAACTCACGTTTCATAATATTCCTTAAAAAGAACCTATTATAGACATGGATATTTTTACTTTCTAGAAATGAACTATTTTTAGCAATTATTCTATCTTTTATTTTCATTTTTTCCTGTATAATACACTTAAAAAACATGTTTTTTAGATAGTACAAATCTTAAGGTTAAAGATATTCTTAATTAGTTTTGATAAAATAAACTAAAGAATGAACTAATGAATTAAAGAAGATTTAGAAAAAATATATTGTGATTATTTTTTTCTTTAATTCTTTAAACAAATTTGGATCCTTCCACAATTGTTGAATATTTGTTGAATGTTGAATTTCGCAGTGAAAATTAATAACTTATAATCAATGTTCTTTGCCGCTAACTGGATAAGCAAATACTAACGATTTTAGGGAGTCCCATAAAAAAATCTAAAGGCCTTAAATCAAGTGAACGAGGATGCATGGGTCGTCGGTCTCACTTCCCACTTAACTATTTTCAAAATGCATTTTTAAATAATTCTAAGCTGCTAGGCTCAATCATGCATAGTACGTATTGCCAATGGCAGATTATCTAAATGTTCTGGCTGATTATTCTAATAAAATTTCAGATATAAAGTTCTTCAATTAAAAAAAAATATCCATAGTTCACAAAAATACTGATTGTTCATTCAAAAAGACAAAATCAATAGTATCACAATAAATTTATTTAAACTTTAGACCAATGGTAACATGTTCCACGTAAAAAGCCCCATTAGGCCGGACATCAACACAAAAAATACTCCAGTAAGATAAACGGTCTAATCAAATGCTGTCCGGTGATCCTAACCCAAACTGAATTGGAACTGATGTTGGTGGCGATGAGACATAATAGGGCCATGTGGATTTTTGTCAGTCAATAAATTTAAAATTTTAAAGAAATTTAATTACGTTTTTGAAAATTCAGGTTTATTAGTAAAAAAATTGACTCAATTATGTTTACATTCTTTTCCCATCTATCTAAAACCCGATTTTAGAAATATATTCCTCGGAGAAAATCTTCAGGACAGAATGCATGAACTTTTTGTAAATGGAAAAGATGTAACTATAGTTCTTGAAGAATTCCCTTAACTGTACCGGGTGTACAACTAAGCGAGGTCGCCGGCCATATCTGAGTAACTAGTCATCGCACAGCGTAGGGAAAAATATTTCTTATAAAAGCGTCAAAGAGAAATCAAGAGAAAATATTTTATATAAAATACTCGCAAAATATGTACAGAGGTAGATGCAATTTTTTAAATGGATGATATCTGACCCAATTCCAAACGTTTTAAAGTTAATTTTCATTTGTCTCATTACACAGTTTATTTATTCAGATACCAAAAATTACAAGCATCTGTGTTAATTGAGAGAAAAACTAGAGATATTTAAAGGTAAAAAATAATCGTAAAGTTGAAATAAAATACTTTGCTGATGTTTCAAAAAAAAAAAAATAAACATGTTTCCATTGTTCAAATATTTTTAAAAATACGCCTACTTACTGCCTTTATTTTAAGTTATTAACATTCATACCAATATCTGATCAATTCTTAGAACTAGATCCTCTATTGTGGGGTAATTTCAAGTTTTAATATTTAATAAAACACAATTTTGTTAAAACCACGGCACAGATGTAAATAGCTCCGCATAGCGTGCGGAGGGCACGGGCCCTATTTCTTAATTCGGTAGTGGTCATCCTTACCGTCATCTCTTCTATTAAGTTATTTATTTCTCTTGGGTATTTCGTCACTTTTATATTAAAAATCAATTTAAAAAATACTATCTCACACGTTCAAATATTGAAAATAAGAAGAAAATAAAGTTATTCGCGTATTGAAAAGAAATATGAACTTAAATTATTTACGATATTTTTCGTTATATTTAATTATATTTTTTTACCCTACCTAACTTACCCAAAATATATGAATTTGAAAAGAATCAGAAACCTATTTATTTAATAAAAAATCCTAATTTGAACCAACGTTTCGGTAGTTATATCTTATACCTTTATCAAGGTAAATAAAACAAAATTAAATTAAAAATATGGAAAAATATACTTATCCCATCTCTCGCCTGCTCGTATAATAGTAAGAATACTTTTATTCTAATATAATGATGGATTGCCTTTGATAAACTGTTTTGTAATGTAATTTAATAATAAAAGATATATGAATAAAATATATTTCAAATTATCAATTAATTTTGTGAATGCCCTGTTCTACTTCTCTCTTTAATATAAAAAGTTTTTAATATGAAAGTGACGTTATACCCAACAAAATAAGTAACTCATTATGAATTCGTCACAGCAATACAGATTTTACTCATCTTTTCTTTTAGTCGATGACATGCCTAATTAATTCAGCCAACCAATTCTTACAGCTTGTTATCTCTGTTGTGTAGACAAGCTCCTTTGCCCTACCCTAGACGAAAATCCAGAGGATCAAGTGAGCCAAGAAAAGGCCCAACTCTCTGAAAAATAGTTAATTTGTTGAAAGATTATTGATATTAATATTTATTGCAGCGAGTCCAGCTAGATCATCGGAGATATCATTTTGCAAAAACTGTAAATAGTTAGCTCTATCTAAATGTTTTTGTAGATATTTCATAATAAGAGTTCTGTCTATTACTTCGCCTCACACATTGACATAAAATCTGCTTTGAAATAACTTTTGTTTTTTCTATCGCGGATTATCGTTCTACGAAGCTCATTATTTCGTTGAGGTTGTGGAAGTTGAAAATACCCTTCTTTGAAAATTTCGACTCGTCTGTCGAGAGAATACTTTTTTAAAACAGTGGCCTCTCGATGCTTTTTGCGGGGTCTTCTTCTTGTAAGCCCTACCTCTTCGTACCATGCGGATAGTTTCTATCTTTGAGCATAGTTGCCCTAACCTTTCATCTGGAAAAATTAAGTCTCTAGCTACTTTTCTAACGTTTGCCATAGGATATACGGTAAAAACTGTTTATTGATAAACGCGATTTACGCAACAATAGTGTCCAATAAAAGTTCATAGTAACCATACACAACTAGTCAATGAAAGCAGATGCTAAGCAACTAGAGACTAAAAACATACTTTTTTGTTTATCAAGTGGGTTCACCATTCTAGTACAGATAAGCTATAAAATACGACTAGCTAAGGAAAACTTAAGTTTACATAAGCAGTCCACAACACATGTTGTCCCGGATATGCTTTTTAGGACCGTGCTTAAACTTTATGTTCTGGATCCTGTCACTCCAAAATCTGTTATTGATAAATAGTATTATGGTATGATAGAGAAGATTAAATTTTATCCTTAAGTTTTCTTGTTGAAAAGAATGTAATGGTAGGTTGTGGAAATTGTAACGAAGTTACTAAATTATCTGGAATTTTCTTATTTATCTATAGAACTACTCGTTTTTTTTCCAACTTAAATTAATCGCGCGAGCGCGGTAATTATTAATTTATCATCGCGTTTAATACCTCAGTACCGTTTGTGTCCGTACCACCACTAGTATTAGAGTACCGCGCATGTCCGTTCTCTATATAACGCGATGCACTGACCGGCAGCACAGAACATAAATAGCGTCCTCTCGCGTGGCAACGGAAACTGTTGTAACTAACTTGACAGTTTGACATGCATAATTGGACCAATCAAAATGATTGGTAGTAGAAAGGCGTGGCCAAATTGAGGCGGGAAATCAATTTTTATTTAATCTGACAATCTTATCATTTAATCGTAATTTCTAAAGCAAACGCCTAATCAAAAAGATTACTCATAGAGAAAAGAGCCTTTTTGATTAGGTGTTAGCATCAGATATTGACCTGAATAAAAATAAAACTCTTTAGCTTTATTTTACATATATAAATGAGTTAATTAACTGCAATAAATTAACAATAGTATACGACATATCACCAATTGGACAAATGAAAATAAAACAATGTTTTTCTTTAATACATTCTTTATTTAATTTTCCTGAAAAAAAAACCTTAAAATAATATACATAATATAAAATAATTTATTATAACAGACATTATATAAATTAGAATTAATCTAAAAATGTTTTAAAGTATTTTGGTAAAACTAAACTACCCTAATTTTAAACGGATTAGAAAAGGCTGCCAACATTTTTGTGCTATTTTCTCATCATACACCTAAAGGCATTCTCATTAGATTAATAATATCCTCATTTTATTTACACATAGATTCAATAAAGGATGGATTATTTTTATTTAATATGTACTTCTATTGGTTTCCTAAAGAAAAATTAAACAGATTTTCAAAATTAATTATAAATTCTATAGTAGAGTATTATCTAAAGAAACAATATATCCATCTAAAAAACTAAATAAACTCTTTGAAAATGAAAACAACTTTTTATAAGTATAAACATATGTATTTTTGTAATATGTATTTATAATAATCAAGTTAAAAATTAAATACTTGAAAAGTTAAACTTCTTCATTGAAATCAACTGAATTTGATTTTATTAAAGACTAAAGATTGACAATACAAAAACATAATAGTAATAAATAAAATCAGATTTTCATTAGTCAATGTCAACAACTGTCTGTCAGCTCCCTGTCAATTTTGCCAAGCAAGATGGCCGAGAGATGATTCTGATTTTCACCATACAAGCTTCATACACGTGACCGGCAGTAGGCAGCCCCCTGGGTCCGCAGCCGCTACCACTCAAGAAAACCGACCGAGGTAAGCCCTACAGTGAACAAGTGCAGTTCCACTCCTTTTCCTTACCAGAGGACAGGAGACTATACATCGTCCTCCGAGGACCGCTTGAGCACTGGCCAGCCGAGAGCATCCTGAAGGACTTAAAGAAACTGGGATTTCACCCACACTCCGCAGCCTGGTACTACAATAGACACACGCCACTAGTCCTCGTTCAGCTCCCGAGAGAGGAGAAATCTATCTTCTCAATCACTTCGAAATCAGGGTTGAAGCCCAGAGAAACAAATCCAGAGGGATTTAGTGTCACAGGTGCAACTCCACGGGCACGCCTATGCCAGCTGTACAGCAGCCTTCAAATGCGTGAAGTGTGGCCAACCTCACGTAACCGCTAACTGTACAAAACCAAAAAACCAGCCAGCCACATACGCAAACTGTGGAGGTCCGCACACAGCAAACTACCTGGGATGCCCCAGAAACCCCAAACAAATCCTGAAGGCCAAAGCGGCCAGACGGGATCGCCCATTCACCTGGGGCACCCAGGACAACAGTTGTCTTGCCGCTCCCCCCACACTTCAGCTTCCAGCAACAGCTGCCGCCCCTCCTCAACCCGGTCCAGACCCAAATGCCATGCTCCAAGCATTCCTTGCTTCGATGCAACAGCAACTCCAAATGCTGCTGCAGAGCATTAAACCAGTGGAGGCCAACTAATCTTCCTTACATTCTTCATTACAAAGGCCCTCTCTTTTTTTGTTTTTATGCCATTTCCTTAATATTTAAGAAAATATCCCCTTAGCTCAGTAGGCATGAATCTTAAGATTAACCTGTGTATATATTTTTATATAAATAAATGTCAGTTTCAAAGTAAGTAAAAAAACATATCCTACTCAGTCAATTCCCTTGTTCCGTGCCGTTAACATCTAGAGCACTTCGATGCGACCAGGCAAAAAAAAGATAGGCGCCTAAAAAACGTAAACAAACAGCACCTGAAAACCGACAAGAGCCATACGTTGCTAGGCCGGAGAAACCCAGTGTATAATATCATCATCCGAGCCTCATAAACCAAAGCACTCCGATGCGACCAAATAAATAAAAGATAGGCGCCTTAATTTCAACAAACAGCAAGTCAGAAGACCAGCAAGAGCCATGTAGCTAGCCCGGACACAAAAACAGTGCTAAGGTGATGACAGTACCGTTCATCGCTCCACCGCAGCCAGCCCTTTCACTCCGGCGCTGTTGCCAGCATGTAAGTATGGTAGGTAAGAAGGTAGGCAAATCCCTTTTTCCTATTCCTGATGTCCACAGGATATACGGTGTTGCGTACCGGACCGTTCCGGGGTAACACTGTGTATTTCTTAACAGGGTGCTGCGGGCTGCGTGTCGGGCCGTAACTAGGTAGCACCCTGCATTGGAGATTATCTCATTATTCCTAGTGTCTACGGGGTTGCGTGCTGGACCGTTACAGAAAACACTGTGTATTCCTTAAAAAGTGCTGGGGGGCTACGTGTCGGACCATTATGAGGCAGCACCCTGCATTGGATATTATCCCGTTATTTTCAACTTGACAACATTTTTCTACCTCGAACAACTTTATAACATAATAAAGAACGCGTCTATCGACATTTTAAACAGAGTTGGCCAAAGTAACGAGCGACCGCATTTATTTTCCATATTAGACCGTTTACATGTCCTGTTGGTGACTTACTTACTATTCCGATTAATACCGACCGTTTCATGCTTTATTTTGTCTGGGCTAAATCTGATCCGTTTGTTTACTGCCATAATTAGCCATACTGCTTTTAAATTATGCTTACCGACATGGGTTCTCTTCATTGCACCCCTAGAAGGTTTATTAAAAAGTGTTAGCAGAGAGATGACATGTTAGGTTTGAGAATGAATAAATGTGATTTTGTTGCAATGTTGCCTATTGTTTTACTCACACAAAAAACCTGGATTACTTTCTCTACTATTTAAAGGCTACCCGGTAGGCCGTGAAGAGGTCAAAAATTGCTTAAATTTACTAACCTTTAACTCGATGTCATACAGAGGTGTTTAGGGCGAAGAAGTTATACAAATATTTTTCACGTATCAATGTCTCTATCGTCTCGTCCAGTAACTAACACAGATACTTGAAATTAACAGAATTTAGCGACGTATCGAATTAATAACAATATTACAAATTTCAAAGTTGTTCACTTCTATTCTTGATTTAAATTCAACTTAAATAAAAAACTTCTTCTGTTTCGAAGTTTAAGGTGTTTGTAATTCTGTTACTTGTCTTTTAATTTAATTGTATAAGGATAATTCGATTATCGTCCTCCTGTTCTTAGTTCCTAACTGGCGATTATATTATAAAATTTCGTCGTTTTGATGACAATTATTCTTTGACGTAAACATGCGAATAGCGGTTTTTAAAAGTATAAATTAATAGACATACGTAAGTACTTATACAGTTGCTTAAAGGTTTACGTCGTAAATTATGTCTAAATATACGTATTATAATATGTCGTAAATTGAAGAACGCATTTCTACTGATTTTAAAACGAAAAGCTTATAGAAACGTAGGCCCTAAAATGCTAGATTTTAATGATGCAGGATATTTTTATTGATTATTAATTAATTTTAGACAAAAAAGGCCTGTTTTATTTTGTTGTTTTATTTTTTTGTATAACTTGAAAACCAATAAAAAATGTTTTATTTAAAATAAATCCATTTACATTCGTAAGTTGCCAGTCATTATTATAAAAATTGTAATGTTACCTACAAATATTTCAGATATCAAAAATTTTAATTTAGAAGATTATTTAAATTTAAAGCTAGGTGATGAACAACAAGTTAATAAAATAATCAGTGGCATCAGCTTTTATGTTGTGACAATAAATGAAAGTTTAATCAGGGGCCTTTAAATGTCTTTGCATTACTGTATTAATCCACTTATACATATAATCAACTCATGTGTAATAGATTTTAAGCAAATTATTTTAGCCGTTCGTTAAAGTGTGAAATAAAACAATTCGATGCACAAAAGTAGCGAACTGATTTATTTTAATAAACACGATTACTTAAGACTACTAAAAATATCTATTTACACTGTATTTATTTAATATTATTTATGCTAATTCAAAAATTACGCCAATATCCGAGGCCTCATATACCCACTAGGCCAGTGTTTCGGAAGATTCGCTAGCCTTCCACGTGTGTACAGAGATGTCATGAGGCATACCCGCTTGCATTACCGCGATAATTCCGGGATGACAAAGAACAGCTGATATTCGCGGCGTTACCAATATCATTACAATATCTTTCAGCAAGTAGATTACCTTTTGGATACTAATAAATAAATTTCATCAAATCAGTCAGGCTTTAGAAAAAACTACAGAATTTTAATGAAGTTACAAGATTTTGTCTTATTTTATTTTATAGCAATGAGGGTAAGCCATGGCAGTATTTTATAAGAAAACTTAGATAATTTTGCTCCGTTAACATTTAACCTCTAATTTTATAATTTACTAACAAAAAGATACATTTATGCTTTACCTGTGAATCATGAGGGTCTTTTAATCGTAAATATACTTAAAGAAACCAACTTAAAGAGGTTTTTTAGCCGAATAGTACCATGAAAAGGTTCGATTACTTATAGGTTATACCTAGTTCTCCATTGACTATTGTAGTCCCTGGCCTTCATTGTTTTCAGCCCTGGTTGTTCTTAGGACAGTAAAGAACCACAAATGTCTAAAACTGAAAGGTTTTTCATCACTATGCTTTCCAGTTTTCCAGTTTTCCAGTTATTTTCATGAATTTTTCTTTTATGCTGTTGCATTGTTTATATGTTCTATTATGAAAGTTTCAAGGTTTACCTACCTTGGAAAACCCTGTTAAATGAAGGGTCATGCCTTGTTTGGCAAAATATAATATAAATCATGATTCGGTTTCCGGTGGTTTTCCTGAAATGCCGGTTTTCTTGTACACATGTGACCAACTTTTGTCCCGCTGTTTTCACCTAGAAATACCCAGTTTTGAGAGCTGAAATTAAGTTTCTTTACATATAAGGTCATAGCCTATAAACCCGTACCGTTTTCATGACGGAAAACTATTTCCATTAAGTTTTCCCAATTGCATCCGAGAATGTTTGGAATCAATCGTGTTAACTCGAATGAGTCGTCGGCATCCAAATTTCTGCGATGGGTATAAAAAGGTTCCAGGTCCACCTAGGTGACACATTCGTCGCAGTAAGGTGGTACCATACCTTTCGAGCGAAGTTCCAGTAACTTTTCCGAATTTCAATACCGTTAAATTTTCAATATTTATTTTAAACTTTATCTTAACGTTGACAGTCTGAATTAGGGTTAGGTAAGAACCACCTGTTGACAGTTAACCGGCCTCTTCTAAGCTCGCGTATTAGGATCTTTATCGAATCCGTTACTATTGATATCGTTCCGTTCCGTTTTATTTTATTTTGAAACTGTTGTTTGGGCCCATCTTTCTTCGTGTTTTGTGGTGCAAGCAACAGCCGCGATTGATAACTGGTGCCTGGACACTATCTTTCTTCGTATCTTTCTTTGTAGAGCAGGTAGCAAGCGGGTTATATTAATAAAATAATCGTAAAATTATCCGCGTTACGGTATTTTTGTTTTAATTTTTACATGCTATTAGGATGTAAAAATTGATTTGCTATTAGGATATTCATATTGTTTCCGTTCCGCTTTATGAACTTTTAAAACTGTGGTTTGGACACTATCTTTCTTCGTGTTTTGTAGGGCAGGTAGTAAACTGGTGATTAAAATAACGTTTAATTAATTCCGTACGCGAAAAGTTAAATTCTTGTTTGAAACCAGAGAAACACTTACTGCGGATTCATTTTGTATTTAATTCATAATTTTTATTTTTGACTTTTTATTTTCTGCTCTGTCCGCGGCCGTACCGTTCCGTTTAATTATTTTATTGATAAAAATTACTGCTTGGACACTATATTTCTTCGTGTTTTGTAGGGCAGGCAGTACCCGCGTTTATTAATTATTACTTGACTTCTCAAAGTGGTGAGAGACAAGTAATAACCGAGTCTGTGATATCATAATTACTATCCGTATATTAACAGAGCAGAGGTAAATGTTGACCGATTGATTAAGATTGCTTCGCTTGATTGGTGTTGAGTTTGCTTCACATCCGTAACCGCTTGTACAAAAACATTATAACCCCGTCCCTTAAATCATACTCTTTTGCGTTTTTAATAGAGTGCCGAATTTTCCGGTACATTTTCCCAAATAACTGCCTGTACTTAATCATAGACATTGGTAATGGGGGATTGTTAGATTTTAAGGACACTTTTGTTCATTTAGTTTAAAGAAATCAAACCTGTTATCTACTTACTAGTATTTGTAATAATAAAGATTTAAAGCAATAAGATCTCATTATAATTGGACAGTCTACTTTCAATATCTACCTGGTTTCTCCACTATTTAAATGCTTACCCGAGAGGCTAGAGGGGACTTTAAGCGCCTTTAATTACTTAGAGAGGCGCCGATTTTGTCAACTTTTCTTCTATATCTATACAAAGAAATGGTGAGGAGGGTTGACGGATATTCTGCGATGTCAAATACGTAAAGAACTCCGCTACAGCATGTATAAAGTCTGGTAAATTTGGTCAAGGATGTCAGGAACAATGAGGAAAATAAATTAACTATCTGTGTGTCTTTAAAGAAGTTCAGCAAGGCTTTTGATACTATTAAGTATGCTATACTTTTTGCTAAATTAAACTATATTGGTTTTTAACTCTTAAGTTTCTTGAATTAAATGTAAATAGTAATATTTTCTATTTATGATTCTAATATAAATCGATTAATTCTAAACTGTAAAACGCAGCAATATTCTAATGACTCACAAATCTTTATCGCATTTTACATTGTCAGATATGCGAAATAATAACACTAAGTTGAATTTTGATATTAACAGTATTACTTCATTTTGTAAAAATCACAATTTAAAAATAAATCCGGCCAAGGGCTTGGTAATCTTCTTTCAATACAATAGTTAAAACCCAAATATTAATAATAATTTCAGATTGAAATTTTCATTGATTCATTGAAACTTTCAACTTTAATTAAAAATTGCATGCTAAACAAAATAAGAGTAGGCTACATGCGCAAAAAACTTATTACCCAATAAGAATTAATACTATTTGTGTAACCATCTTATCCTTTCTCTACTTTATTATAGCAATATGGTTTCTGAATATTCTGAAAGTATAACATTTAATATTTCTACAAAAAAATTAAAAACCAACTCTTTTATTGAAAAGTGAGAATAAAGCTTATACAAACACAATACGAAAAATATTTAAACGCACCTTTTAGTACCCCAATACCAATCAAATAATATGCATCGATCTTTCTTAGTAATGGGCGTACAAATGTGAAATAATTAGCAAATTTTATTAAAAGCTTAAGCTCATCATAAGTTTAGCAATTATATTATAAATGATCTTTTAACTATTCAGGGCTTATATTATCTTGATTTAATTACATTTTTTATATAAATTAGTTTCAATTAATATGTGTGAATTAGTTTTAGCAATATGTCTAATTCTTCTTGTTAATAGTTGATCTCTGAAGACTTGATAATTTAAAATGCAAATGTTGTTACTAAAAATTTAATAGTATTTTCTTGCAGTTCTCCCTTTCACAACTTTTTTTCTTTCTCTGCCGTTGCCTTGCCATGATTCTTTTTATTCATGAGAATTCAGTTTTTAATTGATTAATTGTGATTGTTAATTAACAGTTATAAGCATTTGATATTGGCACTATGATTTATAGTGACATTTGCACCCAGTATCTGATTTCAGATTACTTCTTCGAATACAAGAAATGCAAAAATAATATATATAATATTATTAAATACTAATACTACTAATACTAAAATTGTGCTAAAAGGTATATTACCCTTTCTGGTTCTTATTTGTAGTTTTTAAACTATTGCATTAAACAATAGTTGATTTGCCACTTTTCGCCATGCCTAAATTTTACTTAAAGAAATCAGCAACTCAAAACTTAAACGAAAGGAGAGACTAATATTAATATTATTTGTTTAAGATGTATAAGTCTGACAGCAAAAAAGTTGTACTACATTCAGTTAATTGGAAGACCAGTGGGACTTACAAATGTGAAGTATCAGCTGAAGCGCCATCTTTTGCCAGTGCACAAAGTGAAGCGAAAATGGAAGTAATCAGTAAGTAGATGCAAAACATAAATATGTTTTAAGGTAGTTGCCTTTTTTGCTACTAATTCTAACAGTATATTTTTATTTGTTTTGCATTTTTTTACTTTTAAAAGCTAAAGCTAATAAATCTTATTACTATTTCCATGCATATTTTGTTTTACGTATTCGAATACTGTGATACACGTTAGAGACTTTATTTAACGCTAAGCCGGTGGTCCCTTAGGCTAGTCCCAAGATGTGCATAAATTTAACTTTCTGCAATTTATGCTCTGCAAGCTCCGACAAGAGCGTAATATATACTATTTTGAATTTTTCTGTAACGGTCGCTTGGTTTTATGAAAATATATTATGTAGGTGTTTTAAAAAGAGATAAACTCTTAACTAAATAATTTTGTATAAAATAAAAACGTAGTTTGTTACCTAAATGTTGAACCATGTTACACTAGTGCAACATCGTGCTTTTCCCTTCCCTCATTTTGCATTTAAACAATATTTGGACAGGCAAAGTTTCACTAGAATTTTGGCTCATTTGCTTAAAAATTGTCTTTCATATTAGCTAAAACATCGATAATTAAAACTACGTTTTTAAACTATACTCCGAATATAGCATATAACGTTCAAAAATAAGATGTAGGCGTATATTCAGGCTAATAAATAGGGCGCTTATTATTTTATTACCTACACGTATGTTCTTTCAATTAGAACCTCTAATCCAAATATTATCTTACTTTATTTATAAACTAATGCAACCTCAAGTAATTTGCCTAAACTTTTCAATTATTGCGTGTGGCAGTTTTCGACCACTGCTTCGATACTATTAGGAACAAAGAGCAAAATTGTTATTTTATATATTCTGTGATGCAGCTCGAGGTAGCAGCCAAATAGAGAATCCTTGTGTTGACCGATGTAACTATAAATAAGATTCAGGGTATTAGCTATTGTCGATAGGCTTTATTTACTATATCCAGTATAGTAGTGAAATAGCTGGAATTATTTATCACAACAAACATATATTTAAAACGAACATGGTTTTAACCACTAAAGATAATAATAACTTTGCATCGACAAAGCAAACGCAATTGCAGATTAGGAATTTATATGCAATTTTTTCTACCGAATCCTCAAAATGTAAGATGTTCTGTTTTTATCTGATCTGGCACCAGAGGACATCAGAATTTGTTAAAAGATTCCTCTCAAATTAAAACATAAGAAGTCAGCTGCAGGAAAACAAGAGAAGAAAAGCATTTTAACTTCTTTAAATTAACAGTAAATTTTATTATAAGGAAACAATACCTCAAAGCAGAATTTGTGTCAAAGGAGACCATTATTGACCATTTTTATTTTTGCAAGTTTTAATGAATTAAAATATTTATAAGTATTTGCTAGCAAACACAGTAGAAAATAAAGGTCTTATTTCACCAGAAATTCTTTTTATTATGACGACCGGTTTCTTCTTTAAATGTTAAGGTTGCCTTTAAATCGAGCAATTCATTAGGTAACTTATTGATTAATAATAAAGACAAAACGGATCCGTTATCTTGTAAAGGAATTTATAAGCTTTATTGTGAGTGTGGTTATTTTTATGTAGGTAGAACGAAGCGTTGTTTTAAAGCTCGGTTTAGCGAACATGACCGATGCATTAGACAAAACAATCCTGAGTCATTATTTGCTAAGCATATTATGGAGACCGGTCACTCATCGAATCTACTAAATAATTACAAGATCTTACATAAAGTTCAGGACAACATAAATCTAAATAATCTTGAATTACTCGAGATAAAAAGATCTCTCAAAAAAGAATATGATAAATCTCTTAATATTCAGATTAACATTCTTGAAACTAATTTAATTAATATTTTATTTGAATAATTCTTCCCTCCCTTTCCGGTTAATTTATTTTAATAAAAACCCCGTTGTTTTCTTAATATAAACTGGTAGAGACATCTGTTTAACAGTTAAAAAAAAAATATATATTTTAAAGTTACTCTGAGTACCGCTATCTAGTACCCATTCGGTTATATGATATAAAATATAGATTTCTTTGTAACGTTCTTTCTTAATTATGAAAACTAGATATAGATGACTCTGTTGGTCAGATTAGTTTGAATGGCGGTTATCATAGTTTTTAGATCGTTTTGTTTATTGTGTTGTAACGGTGCTTTTTAGATGTTATTGTCTTGAACCTAAGTGTATTATTTGTTATCTTACGATAAGATTTACTCGCTTAATTTTACCTGTACCGTTCTATATGTGCTTTTGTTTTGTTTTGACAAATCTCGTTTTTAACAACGTAAGTACGCTTTAAAATTCGATTTTATTCAGCATTTTACCAATTTTTGATAAGCGTAGTATCTATGTAAATTGTGTCTTTTACTTTTAGTCCTCGACCTGATGATGCGATGATATTGTAATCGCGAAACCGGTCGTCATAATAAAAGGAATTTCTGGTGAAATAAGAAAATAACAAAATTAACATTTTCTTGTTCTCTAGGTAGGACACAATATTATAACAATGATGATCAAATCCAATATGGCCGCCAACATTTTATGTTTTGTGGCCAGGCACATTCGGCAAAGTTTTGACGTTTTCAATTTTTTGTAACCATATGTGGTGAAACCTAATATCGTACCTCACAAACAAACTGATGACCATTATCAAGTAAATGTCATAATTTATTTGCTATTGGTCCGATTTTGTTTTAAATTTGGTATTTATTTAAGATGCAATTATTGAATTTTGAAAAATATTTGACATAAGGTTACGTTGCTCCATAATTGTTTTATTGGTCCAAATTGATGGAGTTGGTATTTGGGGTTTAGTCAGGACATAATTAATGATTTTTGACAAAGATTGAACATATTAAATTTTAAAATCACATGACTGTTGTAACTTATTTGCTATGGGCCGGAACTGACTAAAGTAATGTATTTGAAGTTTATGTAATTTATAAAAATTCATTAGAATTTAATATGTTTCACCTTTGAAGGTTATTCCTGCATATTTTTGTTTTTTAACAAATTTAGAAAAACTTAATACGTTAAGCTTTTTAGCATGATACCTTAAGAACACAATCTCTTATTTATTCCCATCATTGGCCCCACCATTATTTAGATATTGATAATTTAAAATTTTTTACTCAAAAAGGTATTCAACTCTTTTCACTGACAAGGCTTCTAACATTCCAAACTGGTCGCCATGGGCCAAAAGAATAGGAGTGAAGCGACCTTACTTATTTTGTTTCTTTTCCCCCTCCCTACTACAGAAATTGTTTTTGGCGCTTTGGTCCTCATACATAGCCATCGTACATTTTCAAATTGTCACCTTTTATACTTTGTAAGCAGAACTAAAACTACAGTTTGACATTCTATTATTTAAGATGACTTAAGTATATTATTTTCTAGGTGAAACTCGTCTTTTTAGGTATAATTTAGAAGTTTTCTTATAAACAATATTTTTATAGAGTTTTAGCCTGGTAGAGCGATAAAATTCAAAAAATTGTATTCTTTCGCTGATTTAAAAAGAAGAAATGAGTAAAGTTACTAAATCTTTTATCGTTTTCTAAGATGAAATAACAGTATTCTAATTTCATAAAATCTTCCAATTAATAAAAGTATTTTTTATTTGCGATTATTTGGTAGGAAGAATTTAGGATATTAAGTAGAATTATAAATATAATTCTTTGCCTCTAGGTACCAGTGACCGTCGAATTTTCTCAGCCGGAGTATCATTCACTAAAGTTACTTAGTAACTCGTATTTGAGTTTAATTCTGTTATTAATGTATGAGGTTTAAAATTTTTTTATCTTATTGATTCAGGTTAGTGCATTTTCACTCAAAGACGTAAAAAAATATCGTTTTCCTTCATGCTACAACAGCTTTTTACTTTTTAAAGCGTTTTAAACTTATATCAATTATCGGATTAAAGAAAATTGCAATTTGAAAGTTTTTTTATTTGACTTATATCCTAGGAAAATGGTCCCCTACATATTTAAAATGTGTTATCAAAGCGCTAGTTAATAGAAAAATCTGCAAAAGCTTAACAACCAGATTAAAGGATAAAAATCCTTGATAAAAATGTTCACATAGACTAAAATATGCAAAGGACGTTTTCCAAAGAAAAATTTCAGGAAGGCAATTTTAAATTGGGACATTTTTGCTACTCAACTATCATTATATAGAGAAAGGAACGGCTAACGTAGTTACGCCGATAAATGGTGGAATGCAAAAAGCATTTGCCAGGGAGATAAATGCTGAGATAAAAAGTGTCTGAGTTTGGGCTGGCTAGGTTGTTTAATGTACCTTTTGAAGAATATTTACTAATAAGTTGCATAAGTTTTATATGATAGAAATTTTAATATGAGAAGTCTTTGATATTTTAAATAATAACCTTATTATTTTAAAATCTCTCGTACAGAATCGTTGATAAAAAAACTCATATGATAGGCCAGAGATATAATTCTTATGGTATGCATTGTGTACACTAATTGGCCACACATCTCTAATCTGTTTTTTATTACAGTGCTTTCATTTCAAAACGATCCACCCTTAATAACTTTAAGAAAAAAAAAAAAACATGTCAAATTAGATATACAGGGGGACGTTTAATTATGCATTTACTGAAGTTCTGTCAATCACCTCCTCACCTCCTCACCTCCAGCTAACCTCACTTTATTATGTCAAATGGGAACCCCCATCGTGTGATACATCATAGTAAGCAGCGTAAAATTCTCTATTCAACGGTACCAAAAAAAATGCAATCGGTAAATGTGTAACCAAATAGTTAGCGAAAATGTCTAGAAATAATGAATATTTTATTTACGCCAAACTTTAGTATTTTAAATGAATACTTTTAGTGTGGTACCTACGTCATTTTAAAATTCTTACGTTTTTTATAATAGATCATCAAAAAAAAATACAAGCAATTTAGAAGTTAAAATGTGTGGTAACAAACAGTACATTTAGTTCAAACAAATTTACCCGTTATTTGCGAGAAAAAAGAGTGTCTTCAAATTTTTTGCAAAAATCTTTGCAGTCTTATAACTTTGTATGTGTATTTATTTCACTTATATTTTTTGCGAAACCTACCTAATAGGTACAAAAAAACATTGCAATACCTTACATTTTTAAGGCGTTTAAAAAGCAGGCGATTTATTATTGTTAAAACTGTCACTTTGACGCGTGCAATTTTTCAATTTTAGTTAAAACAGTGAGTTAATAAAATGGTGTATACGCTAGCCGAAAGAATAGAAATAATTTTCCTTTATGGAGCTCAAGATCGGTGTGCTCGCAGAACCGCGAGAGCATTTAATGAAAGGTATCAAGATAAAAACGTGAGCCATAAATACGTATATAGGAGGATAGGAGAATTCAATTTTGTGATTTTGTGAAGTGATGTGCCAGCGAATTGACGACCATCCCCATTTATTGAAGAACATTTGCTTCAGTGACGAATCGACCTTTTTTTTAAATGACCTGGTGAACAGACATAACTGTAGATACTGGGATAATGAAAATCCGCATGTTTTTCGGAAAGGCCATACCCAATATCCCCAAAAAATTAATGTTTGGGCAGGAATTTATGGGAATGAAATAATCGGGCCATTTTTTTGGAAGAAAATTTGACTGGCGAAATTTATTTAAACCTTTTAGAAAATTCAATATACCCTTCCATCATCCAATCTATGGAAAATCAAGTAGATCAACATGGTGCTAGATTATTGAATGAAAATAATATACATTTTCAGCAGGATGGAGCTCCCGCGCACTACACTTTGGTAGTTCGAGATTTGGCTTGATAAAAATTTTCGAGAAAAGTGGATTGGCAGACGTGATGCAATCGAATGGCCTGCGCGGTCTCCGGACCTAACCCCACTAGACTTTTTTCTTTGGGGCTACTTAAATAGCAAAGTTTATAAAACCCCACCTGAGAGTATTGAGAATTTAAAAAATAGAATATTTGAAGAATGCAGAGAAATTAGCGGGCAGATTTTTGCCAATGTTCGTAAGGAGTTTGAAAATAGGCTTTTTTATTGCCTTGCTAATAACGGCGGGCATTTTGAACATTTGATAAAATAAATTTGTTAAGCTAATTAAATTTGTTTTTCTACCCTACCGATTTACACTTTAATTGCTTCTTGGTCAATCAATTTTATTTTTTTTTACAACCACTGATAGCATAATGAATGCCCTTTAAAATAATGTATCACACCATGGGGTAGCCATTTGACATACCAAAGTTTGGCGTAAATAAAATATTCATTATTTCTAGACATTTTCGCTAACTATTTGCTTACACATTTACCGATTTAATTTTTTTTGGTACCGTTGAATAGAGAATTTTACCCTACTTACTATGATGTATCACACGATGGGGGTTCCCATTTGATATATTAACCTCTTCAGACCCGGTGTACATGGGTATGTACACTGACTTTATTGATTATTTTTTTAATCAACCTGCCAGCATTCATAGTTTATACCAATTGTACTTCTTTATGTACATATTTACCATGCAAAAACCATTTTCTAGTGCCATCTATGGGACAAAATGTGAAGTAGTAAACAAAAACATGACCTAGTTTTATTGCGCATTATCGATTCAAGGTAAGCTCTGTGGTTTATGTTGATTATTGTATGGATTTTGTATTTTTTTTGAAAAAAAATGAGTGTGAAAAGTTTGTAGAGGTTTATAAAGTTTATATTACTATTTTATATAAAATACTTGACTATTTTTCTATGATTATTATTGTCTAAAAGTTCATGTGCACCTGTATGTACAAACGGTCTTTATTGGTATAAAGACTTGTCCATGTAGATGTACACATGGTATGAAGTGTTGTAAGTTGTAAATTTTATTTTCTTTTAGATATTAGTAAGCTGATTTTAAAAATGAGTGCATATAAAAAGAAGTATAGTCTTGAAAACCCAGAAGATATACAAGAACTTATCGACTTAGTTGAAAATGGCGATTTGTCGGATATTGAAGAAATTGAAGAAAATGAAGACGAAGACGATATTTTAGAAAGCGTGACCGTCCCCAGTGAACCAAGAGTGGGACCTGACACTCTGACAAAGATGGATGAGCAACTTCAGGAAAGAAACGGAAACCAACACGGTGCCGATGACTCCAGCAGTGATGACGAATCTTTATCAGTAGTAGCAGCTAAGATAAAGAAAAAGAAAAGTGGGGTTACTTGGAACAAATGAAATTTGAAACAATAAGACAAGAATGGAATCAAGACCAAGACATTAGTAATATAGACCCAATTGAGCCTGCATACCCTATTGAATATTTCTTAAGGTATATTCCGGAAAAACTATTTGAGGAAATGTCAATGTATACAAATATTTATGCATTGCAAAATAACGTCAAAAACTTTAGACCAACAACCGAATCTGAAATAAAAGTTTTAATAGCTCTTCATATCATGATTGGACGCCTGAATAAATTTCCTCGAATTAGAATGTATTGGGATCGTAACCTAAGAACTTATGCTTTTTTGGAAAACATGTTAAGGGTTAGGTTTTTTCAGTTACACAGCTATCTTCATTTCGCAAATAATTTGGAAAAGCCAACTGAATCAAAAGGTAGACTCTTTAAAGTTAGGCCAATTATAGAATCTGTCAGAAAAAGATGTTTGCAATTAAACCTCGAACGTCAACTTTGTGTTGATGAGCAAATAATTCCTTTCACTGGATCTATAAACATAAAACAGTATATAAAAGGCAAACCATGTCCATGGGGAATAAAGGTCTTCGTGTTATGTGGAAAAAGTGGACAAGCTTATGACATCGTGTTTTATCAACGAAAGACAACTGGTTTAAATGAAGACAATCTTCAAAAATTTGGACAGGGAGCTAGTGTAATTCTTCACTTTGCAAACAGGATTTCTCAACCAGGCCATCAATTGTTTTTTGATAACTTCTTCAATTCCTATTTGCTTCTTGTTGAGTTAAAAAAGAAAGAGATACTTGCTGCTGGGACTATAAGAATAAACAGAGTTTTTCAGCCTCCCGTTATGAGCGATAGAGATATGAAAAAAGAAGCAAGAGGATTTTCCGAGGAAGTTGTTAGCGAGGGTGGCGTAGTTGTCATAAAATGGTTAGATATTAGAACTGTTTGTCTGGCATCGAATGGCGTAGGTAAAGGTTTAGAAGATCAAGCAAACCGGTGGGATAAAACAAACTCACAATATGTACAAATTAGCAGGCCAGAAGTGGTAAAAAAATATAATCACAGCATGGGAGGAGCCGATCTTTTAGATCAACTAATAAGTTTATACAGAATATTCATCAGATCAAAAAAGTGGACACTGCGAGTTACGATGTATATGATTGACTTTGCTTTGGTTAACAGCTGGCTGGAATATAAAAAAGACTGCCAACCTTGTAATGTTCCAAAAAAAAATTATGGACTTACTCGATTTCAGGATGACGATTGCTGAAGGTCTAATAAAAATGGGTCAGAAGGTTCCCTCATATAAACGGGGTCGACCATCATCATCCTTTAGTGCTACCCCACCCGCGTCTCCTCATCCAGTAAGAAGAAAAGTGGAAACTCGCCCACTTGTCGAAGTTCCGTTAGATAGGGTAGATCATATGCCCCAATTTGATGATAAACAAGAAGCTACTAGATGCAAGGTGGCTGGATGTAAAGGAAAATCACATGTATTTTGTGACAAGTGTCGTGTGCATTTGTGTCTTATTAAAAATCGAAACTGCTTTTTAACTTTCCACCGTTCTTCCAAATAGGATTATATCATTTTCTTTCTTTTATGCCTAAATAAAAAAAAATGTATGTATTTGCTTAACTTTTTTTTAAATTCTGTACCTTATGTACATGGGTATGTACAATCAAACAAATATACAAAAAAAAAAATCAAAAAAAATATATGTATGAATTCAGATAGTGTATAGCTAATATAGCTAAATCTTCGAAAAAAAAATTTTTTTTGCCATTAAAAAAAAGTCAGGTCTGAAGGGGTTAAAGTGAGGTTAGCTGGAGGTGAGGAGGTGATTGACAGAACTTCAGTAAATGCATAATTAAACGTCCCCCTGTATATCTAATTTGATGTGTTTTTTTTTTTTTTTTTTTAAGAAAGTTATTAAGGGTGTATCGTTTTGAAATGAAAGCACTGTATGTCTATACAGGTTGGGAAATCGATCATCATATATATCATATCGATCAGTATAAAGATGTGCTTAAAGACGAAATATGATAACGCGCACGAATGCATTTCGTGCACTCTGCTACGTCATTGTTTTCAGTCGTTCGACTTTAGTAATTGTTTGACTTTAATAGGAGTAATTGTATTCCTTGCAATAAAAGTTCACAAAATATTACGCATTTAAGTATTTCTAAAATGTTTTTTTGATACAGGCTTAAAATATATTAATGTACAACCCACATAAAATCGTAATCTCAAAGTTTATTATGACAGCATTCCATAATGAAAATTAATATATTATTCTAATTAAAATAAAATATAAGCTCTGATAATTATAAAAATGAAGTAGAAAAATGTAAACACTATACAAAATTAAAATTATTAGAAATAAACTTGACAAAAATTAATTCTTTAAATAAAAGGCTTAAACAAACCTCCTTCCAAAAGAAACTTCTCTAAATGTGTTGGCCTACTAAGTGTCTCCTTAAAATAACCCAAAAAATAAAAGTTATTTGAGGACCTGGAGATCTAGGAAGCTATTTAATATTGCCAGTCCCACTATTTAAAAAGGTAGAGAAAAATCGTTGAAAAAAATTGGTTAGTTTGGCAGCAACTCAAAGTATTTTTTTGCGTTTAAACTACCAATAATTAAAAATAGCCCTATAAAATGGTCACCCAAAATGCCAGCCATATATTTAAATTCTGAGGATACTCAGTACAGGATTGAAAACTCCGGAGACCAATTACCTATGACAAATCTATATTGTGGCATAGCTCTTCCAGCAAGTCTTTTCATTCTTCTATATCTACCGATCTGCTAAAAATTTAAACTTGGTTTTACTCTCATCTATCATTGAATCAAATAAATCCAATGTTTTATGTTTCAAGGGTCTGATGGATGAGATTTCGATTGGAGGTGTTTCAAATATATAGGAAAACAGCATAAATAATCTTGGCTTAATCATAGATGAGGAACGGAAGTTTAAAGAACACATACAGATTCTTGCCAAGAGGATTGCTTCTGGTTGTTTTGCAGTGACGGTAATAAGGCAGAAACTATTTTTATTGCAAAATGTAGGCATATATGCAAGCCTCAATCATCCAAGAGAGAATTCTTATTCATTGGCTTATATATACTAGAAGTTGCTAGCCTTTCATACCAATATCGCGATAGGTTCTTAGCAGATCCTAGGTATATGGCATGCCAACTATGCAACTTGCAGCTGCCTATTTCTACTTCCACCCTAACGTGGAAATCTATCTTCCATAAGGGCATAAAAGCTTTTAATCACTTACCTAACAATATTAAATTATAATAATAATAATTTAATATTGTTTCATTATTTTATAATAATGAATATTTTGACAATATCGAACAATAAAAGGGATGTGTTTCCCATGCAATGGAAAAGAACGGAAGAAAAAAATCTTACACAAAAAACTAATTATAGCGCTTTTAAATTCAATAGTAGCAAAGTGCATTCATATAGTAAATCAAAGTTTTATTGTCGATATTATTATTAATATTTCGTAAAAAATAAAAACAGCAAATATTTATCAGACGATCAGCCGCTAATCGATGAGAGAAAGCGATGTTGCCAGTATTTTCGACCATGCCTAATCTCAAATCCCGCAAACTGTATATCACATATTTCTGTGATATCTAAGGTATCCCTTTAAGAAGCCTAAAAGTGGAATAATTTTAAAAAACGGCTTTATACAAAAGACGTTCAGAATCTACTTTTCCAAAACCTTTCTACTTGGGAAAGCATTAAAAATGTCAGCTGCATGCCTTTCTATTTATCGCTTTTTATATTTTTATGAAAATCCGCAATTTATTTAAAATACATTTGTATTTTATTTCAGCTCTCCCGCATGAGGATCCCGTCATAAAAGGAGTGAAAGATCAATATAACATAGGAGATGAAATAGTTCTTAACTGTACTTCTGGAAGAAGTAGACCTGCCTCCATTCTGCACTGGTATATTAATGAACAGCAGGTAAGTAGTTTAAAATAAGTCAGACTCGTATAGAATAACAGCTGAGACTTCAAAGAATCACTAATTTATTTCTCAAGTATTTTTCCCGTGTTTATTCTTATTGAAATTCAAATTCAAAATTTAATTATTCCAATATAACAAACGCAACACCTGACTTCGTTAAGTGCCACCGCTTTCTAAATAAAAATAAAACAGGTAAGCCGGAAGCTATCTTGGTGAGATTTGCATCGTACAAGGTGCGCGACACGGTATTAAAGAGCAGAAAAAATCTTAAAAATACGGGATTGCAAATAAAAGATCTAAAGACCTAACAAAATTTCAACTTGGGTTACTTCAAACGGCTGTCGAGCGATTTTCAAAAAATAATGCATGGGTATTAAACGGAAATGTTTTCGTAAAAAAAAGTGATGTGGTGCACCGTGTTAATAATAAACTGGACTTGGATATACTATAATCCAACTCTTATTAATAAAACTGTGGCTAGTGAGCTTTAACGAGATATAATGAGGCTCAAACTTGATACTAGGTATTGGATTTACTTAACAAAAATAAATAAAGGTAAATCTGCATTGTTACTATTTTTTAGTTTTTCTGGGGTACTTATCTATTTACCTATGCGTTTATTTTATTATTTTTCCTGAAAAAATCCTTATTGCTTAAATATACATATATATTAATTTGATTAAGACTTTAATAATGAGAGTATGTATACCCTAGATATTTTAAATTATTAATTTAGACTGTGTTATACACGTTTGTACATTATGGTGTTGGTACTTATGCAAACTTTAAATATATTACATTGGGCGGTTGTCAACAAAATCACATACATACTTACATAATATGTTGAGTTTTTTGTTTTACTTATTTCAATTAATTCTAAATGTTTACAAATCATGTTTTTTTTTGTTTTTGGAGTTTTTTTGTTATTTTGGGAATTTTTTCGAAAATAGTTTTTTTGTTATTTTTTTCTCTAGGGGTATGGAGCGCGCAAAATTGGGGCTAACTACGCATAATAGGGAGTCAGGGAAAATGTGGTGGTATGTTTGGTAATATGGCACTTGTCTGCTCAACATCGAGAAAATGTATATAATTATGTGTCAAATGATAACTATCTTACAGACTTGCAGGGTTTTTTGGTGGGTCATCTTAATGTGAGATCGATAAATACAGGATTTGACGAGTTCCAAAATTATATGTCAGAATATAAATTTGATATACTGGGTTTAACTGAAACATGGTTAAATCCAGGTATACCTAATAACTTGTGTAATATTCCTGGATATAGATTTGTCAGGCAAGATAGGGCTCAAAGGGGAGGCGAGGTAGCACTGTATATTAATAAAAACATAAGTTTTGAGCTAGTTGATCTAAATCAAAATTTATTTGAATATATAGCTATAAAATTTATAATTAAAAACAAAAACCATATTTTTATCAATATTTATAAAGCACCCAGAGTGAGCAATTCTTTATTTCTTGATCAATTTGAGGATATGTTAGGTAACTTATCTGTCAACTATGACAATATTATTATAGTGGGGGACTTTAATATAAACCTCTTAAGTAGCTCTACCTACCCCAACAAGCTTAGGCAGTTATTACAAATATTTCAATATACTCAGCACATTCAGGAACCTACTAGATTTGACGTTACATATCAGACACATAGCCTCATTGATTTTATAATCACAGGTCAAAATATTAATTGTACAAAATCTGGATCCCTGGCTATTTGTCAAAGTATTACGGATGACAATTTAATATATTCTCTTCTCAAGATATCAAAAAATCATAATAAGTTTAAAACTATTACTTTTAGAGATTACAATAGCATTAACATTGACACATTTATAAACCAAGGGAAGTTAATATCTTGGGATCGATTGTATAGGGCTAACGATGTAAATGAAAAAGTTTCCATTTTAAATTCCACTTTAATACAAATAATAAATGAACATGCTTCCTTAAAAACTAAAAAAATTGTTGAAAAGTGTTACTTACCCTGGATAACAGATAATGTTAAAAAGTTAATAAAATTAAGAGATAATGCCCACAGAAAATTTTTAAGAACAAAATTAGATCAACATTTATAGTATTACAGACAGCTTCGAAACTTCACAAAACATGCAATTGCTAAGGAAAAAATTACATTTTTTAATACTTTTGCGAAGAGTAATGGAAGGGCTTTTTGGAGTACAGCAAAAAAACTTCATCTTACATTTAAAAATAATCAAATAGACATTCCGGAAATTAATTACTCATATTAATTTAAAATTCAAATTAATTACCCATGAAAATTTGTTTAAAATTATTTCTAAAATAAAATCTAATACTGTTGGCGAGGACCTTTTATCAATAAGGGATATAAAATTGTGTCTACCGTTTTGTGCGGATGCTATTGTAAATGTTATTAATTCTTGTATATGAACTTCAACTTATCCAACAATCTGGAAAACTGCAAAAAATTTACCACTACCTAAAACTAACGATCCAAAAACCCTTAAAGATATAAGACCAATTAGTATACTTTCTGCTATGTCAAAAATTTTTGAAAAACATATCTACTCACAAATTGAGTCATTCATAGAAGAGCAAAATATAGTCCCAGCCTGCCAATCTGGTTTTAGAAAGAATTTTAGCACAACATCAGCACTAACTAATATCCTCAATGATATAAGAGAAAATCAAGAACAAACAATTATTAGTACTTGCATGACACTTTTAGATTTTAGTAAAGCTTTCGATACGGTACATCTTGAACTGTTATTAGCAAAATTAAAGTATTATGGATTCTCTACAGATGCACTAAATTTGTTACAAAATATCTTAACCTTTAGGTATAGTTACGTAAGTACAAAAAAAGACTCTACAATAATAAAGTCGGATCTCCAACTTGTCAAAAAGGGAGTACCTTAAGGATCCGTCCTTTCTCCTTTTCCTCCAAAACAACTTTTTGAACAAATTGAACAAATATTTCAGGTATCTTTAAATAATAATACTATACCAGTCGTTCAAAATGCAAAAAATTTGGGGGTTAATTTTGATACAGACCTATCTTTTCAGCAACACATAAATAGTAAACTTTCCACTGCATATTTAAGACTTAAAAATATTAATTATAATAAAAAGTATCTACCTCAAAAACAAAAATATTTTTATGTAATTCTCTGGTTCTGTCCCTGTTTGACTATTGTGATGTTGTCTATGATGACTCGCTATCATTGGTAACTAAAAGATCCATTCAAAAGATGCAAAACTGGTGTATGAGGTTATCTTATTATAATATATCTTATAGAGAGCATATAACGACCTATCTAAATGAATTTAAAATTTTAAATATGGCTAACAGACGAAAACAACATTTTTACTGTCTCATACATAGAGTAATAAGTACTGGCAAACCCCGCTACCTTTTAAAAAAATTTAAACCGCTTCCAAGAACTACTTTAGGGCTACAGCGTACCGCCAATGACCAAAGCTATATTGTACCCCACCATAGAACTTCATGCTATGAAAAAAGTTTTGCATACACTGCTGTTAAAATGTGGAATAGCTTGACACAAGTCCTTAAGAATTCAAAATTTTTGTTTTTTAAAAATTCAATAAATAAGATCCTGTTGGAAGAACAGACTAGGTTATAAGTTTTAACAGTCACATAAATAAATTTAAGTACTTAAATAAGATCAATATTATAATAACTGCGATGTTGAGATTTTTTATTTTTTTTATTTCATATTGTTTCTAATATTCTGCCACGCCCTGACTTATCCCTAAAATCTAACTGTCATCAAGACTCGTTTTCCTTCTGCGCGCTCCCATTCTCTTTAGAACTCTTACTTTTAATTTGTCTTTTTGTTTTTTGTTTTCTTTTGTTTTTTTTTAGGAATTATTTTATTAGGTAGTTTTTTATTTATTTCTCTTTGTATACTTTATATGTACTATTTTTTTAATTTATTTTTTGTATTTATTAGGTTAAGGGTCCTTTCGTAGGCGTCCGCTCAGCGGTCACTGTTACCGGTTTTGTAATCGTGAATTGGTCCTTTTTTTCCTTTTTTCCATTTGCCCTGTATATTATGTGTAACTAAATGATACATGTATTTTTTACTTTTGGCAAAATAAACAATTTTGAATTTGAATATACATTCAAGATTTTTATTACTATAGTTCAACTGTACATAGAAATAAATAAGAAAAAATCAATGAAACTGTTAAGGATTGATGCGTGGAAGACAATATTAATTTCGAATATAATTTTTTTTTACTAAATTAACAATAACATAAAATAACATTATAAAATTAATTTAATGAACCCAACATTTAAAAACTATAATTAAACACACATATATTATAGAAGATTTTTTTTTTGTTTTTTTTCTGTCAAAATATTCTTTCAAAACTTTTTAATACATAAAATCATTCAAATTGATATAATTAATACAAGTTTGGTTTTTATTGATGGTATTTATTTTCGTACGATTTCTTTAAAAGCTTTTAAGCTTAAAATTCACTTGATGCCCAATTTTTTTATTATTCTAACAGTTATCGTTATTTGCTTTTGCTTATGTTTTGTGTTAAGGTCATGTGCGATGTTTTCTAGTTCATTCTTTTTTTATGCTACATTGTAAGCACTTTAAAACAAAATATTTTGCAAATATCAATTAAATTATTTTCTTTATATAATTAATGACTAGGTTTTGTTGAACATTATTTTTTTTTTAAATACAACTTTTGAATTAAATAAAAATTTTCATATGCGGTTCATAGGCACCTCCCCAACCGTACTTAATATGAGAATATATCAGAAAATGATATATTCATATATGACTTAATTCTTTTATAATGACTATCCAACCTCAATAAATTATCTGTATACAGAGTGTCCATTTAATATCGCGCTGCTCGATTGCGGCTTAATCTTAAAACGGAAAAACCTTTAATAAATAGAAATTTAGAAAGACTTCTCCTGCTACATGATTTTTAAAAAAATATGAACCAATAATAAATTCATGTACAATTCTTCCTCAATTTTCATCCTACTTTGATTTTTTGTACTCTACGCTTCCAGTAGGAAATTTTTCCTAATAAACTCTTGAAGCCAAAAGTCAGTTCCCAAGGCATTCACCGATAACGTAAATCATATTTACGAATTCTCCCCGAGAGTAATTCATTTTGACACAAATTTACTTAATATGAATTATAAATAAACTTTTACTCATAATTCAACTGGCCAACTTTTTACTTGTAAGAAAAAATTTCTTATTTTTAAATCAGAGAAGCATCAGGGATTATTATTACTTGTTAGTTACTTACGTAACTTAATGTGTTTGAAATAGAATTGAACAGAGTAACAAAGTACTTGTCACTCTGATTCCATAAAATATCTTTTAATTATTTTCCGTCGTAAATGTCGTAATGACTATGAAAAATATGTCCTTTAAGAACAAATTTTGAGAAAACGGTTGGAGATAAAAGTAAACCTGTTGCTATTAAAAAATGCTCTATCAAAAGGCGTTACTAGATCCAGCGTGTTCCATTAAAAAAAATAGTGTAAAATTGAATTAAAAATATTTATATATATAGGATATATAGGTTTATTTTATCAAAGGATAAAATAAACTTAGCCAAGGATTCTACATAGATTTGTCAAAAAGATAAAAAACGTCGGTGAAAACGAAAAGCAAAACATTGATTTTCGGAAAAATTTCTTTAAATTGTTAATAACTAGGCAACGTCACATTTTAGAGAAAAACGTTTTTAGGGTGAAAGAGAGAGCCAAATAAAACTCCCATTTTGGAAAAAAAATATAGGTGAGGTAATACCACGCTTTTTTTGGGACACTGTTATGACAAAAATAATAGTCCGGCAAGACTAACCGGTTTACAGGGACTATCTTTAAAGAGTTGAGTTTGTTCGACAGTCTTGATTTAAACGTTCTAAACAACAAGAACAACTCCCTAGATCTGATAGGTTCCAGAAACCCTGTTAAATTTAAATGATAAAACAAAAAGAACCTATCAGGCCGGCTTCGTGGGTTCTCTGTATGGTCAGTTATCTCAGTCACACTCACTCACTCAGTAGTAAAACACCTTAATTTAATTTAAATAGGGTGTTTTTTAAAGTTGTAAGGCAAACAAAATCTACATAGAAAGTTAATATGGTATTAAAAATCTAAAAAAGAATAAACAAAAGATATATATCATAAGTTTATAACCTAAAGGTACCTGAATTCGTCAGTGATCACTTCGGAAACATTACATAATAAAGCGTAACATTGAATTGTTTTAATTTACATAATTATAAAATAAATATAGCTTAAGTTTTAAAGATTAAAATGAGACGGTGATAAAAATAATAAATTCATGTTAAATCATACGACAAAGAAATCAAAAGAATATGGTTAAGATCAATTAAAGAGGAAAAGAAAAAGGCTACTAAGCTTACGGGTCAAGTCAACTAGTGTTCTTCTTTCGGGGGCGAGAGCCCGCGATGGGTTATTTCTCGCCACACAGGACTTAAGACATGATGTGGGTTGACGGGGCTAAGGGTGGCGAAATTATCTGCATTTTGGCTTCAGGGCGAAATCCTCATCACTGATGGGTCATGGCTAGCGGTTTACAATTTCATATTCAAGGAGCCCTAAGAGAGATTTCTCAATGGAAACACGGTACACCAAATAAAATGTCACCAACGGTGAAAACTACTTACAAAGTTTCAAGCGGCATCGAACCACTAAGAACCATCCTGCTTCAAAAAATATTTGATTAAAAATGAAGAAACACTAATGAATTTTAGTTTTTAGTATTAATTTAGCTAAAAAATGTGCTGGCGGAGAGAGATAATACTAGATTTATTTCACGACACGATTAATCTCTCTTCGTCATAGCGGACAGCACGGTTCACCTTTAATAGACGCAGCTAGAAAGACCCCCCCCCACATGCGTCGCGGAACCGCTTAAGTAGCAGTCCAAAAGACGTCTGAGCGCAAGACCGGAGATTAAGGAACTTCGCTCGTTACTTTGTGGGTTTAACCGCTATGGGCCCAACCAAAACCCATACATAGATCACTACAATGTAATAAGAAAATCATTGAGTGCCTAGTAGAAAGTACAAATACGGGACAAATCGTAGTAATTCGAAACGCGGCGCCACTGGCGTCCGCTTTAGTAAACAGGTTGACCAATTCAATTGCCGTGAAACCTTCTCCATGCACAGCAAATTTTAAACAATAACAAATAATTAAAGTGGAGATAACATAGTGGTTCAATGAAAAACATTGGCGAATTCCATTAAAAATTGAAGGCAATTGTTGTTATGGTGGGTGTCTCAGTCAGCAGTCTCGTACTTAAAAAGTTTTGAAAGAACGATTTATATTAAGGACATTTTTAAATATTTTAACCAAATGAATAAAAGTTAGGATTCTCCAGATCCCGTCTAAAGCGTAATTAATCCTGTAACATTAACCAAACTAATTCTAAAAATTAGCCCCTCTAACTCAATTAACATTCCCCCTATTAGGGGGTTTTTCATGTCCAGGTATAGCAATCAAGCACCGTGATATAATATTAAATGGACACCCGGTATATAGCCCGAGATATTTTATATGTGGCGCTCCTGTTATTAATTAGGTGGTGCTTTATGGTTAAGTTTAAAAATCTGGGTCTATTCTTTTTTGATGCTATATATTTGGCCTTTGGTATATCTATTCTGATGGTTAATGATATGTTATTAAACCATTCATTTATTGTACGTAAATCATTTTCTGCTTTTATCCTTCCTTCTATTAGCTTCATAATATACCGGGTGACAATTTGAAAACGAACAGCATTTAATATTGTCTCTACCAATGATAGTATAAAAATTGGGCGAAACACGTCAATTTACATATCAAGGGCGACAATTTTTGAGGCATTTGTTGTAGCCTTACTTTCGACCACCTGACCGCCAGTCCACCTACCCCTAAAATTTGAAACGGAAACCTCTCTTCCTGTTACTATTCTTGTGTTCCTTATAAAATTCTACATAAACTGCATTTATTTTTTTTGTCAAAATCGTGACTTAACCTCACAAATGAGTAAAATGTAATGTAATTAAAAATAAATGTAATGTTGTGAAAGTTAGTTTTATAAATAGTTTCATTAGTTTTCAATAATTGTAAGTGTCGTTTCTTAAAATGGTTTACACCATTGCTGAATGCCTAAAAATGATTTTCATTTATGGAGTTAAAAATCGTTGCTTTGCAAGAACGGCCATATTCAATGAAGGACATCGTGAAAGGAATGTTGGACACAAGTAGATCCGTGAGTTAGTAGCTAAATTTGAAGAAACAAGATCTGTTAGTAATAAGGAAAGAGTAATGAGCCAAGACTGCTCAATGAGGCCGCTCAGATTGAGGTTCTTGGTAAAGCTGCTATGACTCCCACTACGTCCCTTCCTAAAGTTGCAGTCAAACTGGACTATCGCGTGAGTCAGTTAGAAAAGTATTGAAGCCTCACATATATTATCCGGTGGGTATATTAGGCAATAGCATCATCGGTCCCCTCTTCATTAATGGAACTCTTAATGGTGAAATTTATGCAGAAATGTTAAAACACAACTATAGAAACTCTTATAGTCTATGAGGTGAAAAATCAAACATTTGCTGCACTTCCAACAGGACGGAGCGCCTCCGAATTATGTACGCTTAGTAAGAGAGTGGTTACATAATCATTACCCAGAGCACTGGATTGGTAGGAGGGGACCCATAGAATGGCCACCTAGGTCACCAGATCTGACTCCGCTGGATTTTTTCTTATAGGGTCACTTGAAATCCGTTGTATTTAAACCTAAACCAGATTCAATTCAATAATTGCAACAAAGAATTATACAGGAGTGTAGAAATATTTCACCTGAAACTCTTCAAAATCACCGAGAACAGTTTGAATACCGGCTGTACTTGTACTTGGAGAAGAATGGAACCCATTTTGAACAATTTATAAAGTAGTAAAGGTAAGGTTTCCGGTATTTCATTATCATTATCATTATTTTTTAAGAAGTTGCATTATTTCATTATACATAAGATATAGTTTACTTATTTGTAAGGTTAAGTCAGGAAAAATTTAAATGCAGTTTATGTAGAATCTTATAAGGAATACAGAAATGGTAAAAGAAATAGGGGTTATCATTTAAAATTTAAGATTAGGTGCTCTGGGGGTCAGGGGGGTTGAAAGTAACACGACAACAAATGATTCGGTCAAAACCTTTGATTTAAAACCAAATTGCTTTTTAGATAAAATATTAAATTTCTTAAAAAAAATAGCTATTTGTTTATTCAATTTTCTATTATTTTTGATAAGATGGTGGAATAAGACAATTCGGAGATAGTTAGAGATTAATTTTTTATCCCTTTCTTTAATTAAGCCTATTTTAAAAAGCCAATTAATTATCTGTATTCATTACCTATTAAAATTATTTAATTAAAAAGATGAGCTAAGTTTCTACATTACAGAATAATTATTAAATTCATTTGCTATATCGATTTTGCCTGTAATATTTTTTCTTGACTACTAATATGTATTTTGGTTGACTCTTTTGTTTTTCCTGTATAGGAGTGAACTATCTTTCACCATCTTTTAGAATCATTATTTGAGTTTCCAACTTAAGACTTGTAATATTCTGTATTCGTTTTATAAGCAAGTTTTTTTAAATATCTTTTGATTTTTTTTTCATTATGGCCAGAAAAATTTATAAAATCACGATATAACTTCTGCCTCATTTTAACTAACTTTATTAGGCCATGGTTTTATAAATTTTTACTTTAAATGAATTATTTTGCCGATCTTGTTACCCCTTAAAAAATATATGATCTATACAAAAAATTGACCTATTTTTTATTCTGGTAAGCTCGTTTATTAATGAAGTATATCCATGTTTGGCCGTTATGTTCAGGTAATCAAAAGCATATTTTTTATTTGATTTTATATCGATGCTTATACCTCCTATTTTGTTGTACCTAAGTTGCTGTACTCGAATTTACTAAAAAACATTTTAGGTTATCATTAAATTCTTTACTGCAAATTCATGTGACCTGTATCCCGCTATCCTCTAGCTATATTCTTATCAGTTTCTGAACTCAGTAGATGTCAATAAAGTTCAATTTTTATTATTTTTTATGAGTGCAGGACATAGATACTGGATATTTTCCTGAATAGTGGAAAAAAACATTTCCTAATATCCAGTCTGGATCTAAAGATCAGGCTACTAAATACGGTAAAGTTCGTAACCAACCAGAAATTCCTAAATTGCTTGATTACCTTAAAAGAAAAAAACATTCATGGACTCTAAAAAAAGTAATCAACACTTTGACCTCAGTAAGCGTGGGTTTACTGACTCAGATTTAGTTTCATATCTCAATTTTATTCTTTACTGTATTGAAAAATGTTTTCAGGTTAAAATATTTCTTAAATACTATATGTTGTTTAGTCTCTTCTATAAGGCTGTTTTGCCCATCAGATTGAGAGAGTGCAGAATACATTTTTAAGGCTAGTTATAGCTAAAAAGAATTTAAAGTGAGTGGACTAGAAGCAATTTATTTACACTACTTGGAACCAAAGAGAGCTTTAACTGATATGTCACCTCCGCATTGGATTATCAATGCTCTCATTGATTGTTACCAGCTATTGACCTTAATTAGGTTGAGGAATCCCTTTGGAAATAGACAAACCGACAGTTTCTTTGTTTCGTTTCATTCGACTAATAATGGCATAAATAAGCCTATTTCGCGATAAATTTATAAGGCTTATATACTTAGGTGAACAAATTTAAAAACAAATCAACTTGTTCAACTCTAAAATTGATAGAAATTTAAACACGATTTAATAATTTATATATGTATAATATTTTGTAATAGTTTATTTCATTAGATTTATTCAAATTCCCGTATTTGTGTATTAATTATAACTGATTTTTTTCAAAAACATGTAATTGTTTGTAAATGATTTTTCCTAAATGAATAAATAATTTATATGCGATCTGTATTTATATTATCTTTACCGGGTGAATAATGACCGATGGCATGTTATGCATATACGGAAAACGGGACAGTTTTCTTCTAAAAATTTAGTTACTAAGGTAATCTAAAATATTTTTAGCGTCCAGTCCTTAATATTGATATTAATTTTTTACAAATGACTACAAATTGGTAAAGAAAACTATATTGCAGAAACACTCAGAATTGAATAGAGAATTAAAAAAAGTTATAATATGAAGGGCATTCCTTGATACATATTTACCCTAAACAAAATATTCTTACTTACGGTTCCAAAAACATGACTGTCGCTCTACTCAATGAAGAACCGCTTCTAGTTTGAAGTTTCTGTATTTCGAATGTATTTTATTGGGAGGATTTACTTATGAATTTAATAAAAAAACTGCCACAAGACCTCCCGATACATCAGCTGAAACATACTGTTAAGTATGTTGAGTTAAGACTTGAAAATATTATTTTACTACTAAATTAAATAACTATATTATACTTCCTATTTCGACATGGACCTTTATTAAGTAATTTATGGAGTCTCGCACCATGGTTGTAACTCTCTATTTCACAAAAAAAGGATGAAATTATCTAAGCCGTACACTTGCCATTAATAATAATTAAAATAGCAATAATGACAAAATTAAAAAAAAATTAGAGTACGGAAGTAATGATAAAGATTGAAATTTCATTCTGTAGAGTTAATCCATTATATAAGACAAATTATTTGGTTGAATTAAAGTTAAAGAACTATAATCCACGATATTATAGGCATGGTGAAAAATCTTTTATTTCTTATATTTAAATTCAGTAGTATACCTCTAGGGATAATGGCTTCGGATGAAGCTATCACACACCATTATTTTTAATCTGAAATAAAGTGACTGAAATGCATTTTATCTATGGCTTTGCAAATTCAAGAGCAGCTAGTCGTCTAGACATAGAGCGCTATCCAAACAGAATAATATCCAATAACCAAACATTTCAGAATGTTCATAGATGCAGAATTGAAACAAAACCAGCAATAATGCAGGTAGGCCACATATTATGCGAATATCATAAATCGAAGAAATACCAAAAAAGAAATACTAACGTTAAATATTAGTCAGGAAGTTGTTTGGCATATCTTGGTTATACGATGCTATATGCTTAGCATATTCAAAGGCTAATTATATTTCCTCGTTTCGTAAATAAGATCAGGCATAGTCTACTTACCACATATATGATGAATTTCATAGAAAATAATCGTCCCGCTCTGGATACATATTCAACTCATTCTCTGTTTTCGTGCCGTACATCGGGTATTATTACAAATAAGTTCACTTTTGTTCTTTTGTTTTGCCTTTTTATCAAAATTTGTTTCCTTTTTAAGTGCATCTATAATTAGAGTTGTGTCAGAAAGTCAAAACAGACGTTATTCTAGTAATAACTTTAATATCATGACTTTATTTAGCATAACATCTTCAAATGTAAAAAAAGTCCAATCTATTAACAAGGGATTAAGTTACCGATGTTCTTTTAAGCTCGGCCATTCTATATCTCGTAGCATGCATAATTAATGTTTAATTATTCAAGTTATTGATAATTTTGGTCAAATATTATGATATATTTTATATTAAATTATTCATTTTAACCTCCTGTTTCGGAATGTACTTAACTATTAGGAAGAGAAACATTTTCAGCTTTGAAACAATTTAAAGGAAATTATAATAATATTTGGTTGAATTTTTTCCTTTGGGATAGGGATCTCTAAGTTGTTATTATTTATATTTTTTCCATCAAGAGATTTTCTTTTCTAGACTCTAACATATATATCATGTGCTTTAATTACCTTGCATATCCCAAAAATATACTTAGTATGGTTTTTGGCCTTTAGAAGAGAAGAAAATCTTTTTTTGAAATTTGATAATGGTGTGAAAACAAAGATTTCTTATATTTGTTTCTTAATAATTACTGGTTGAAGAGCTTTTATCCAGCAAAGCCTTGTATTATGGGTTACCTCAAAAAAACAACAATAGATGTTTGGTTGGCCTCAGTTGCAATAATTACTATTATTTAGTATAATTCTGGTTTAAATATGCGAGTTATTTCTTCAAAATTATCATTTCTGTCAAGCTGTTCTAAACTGAGGTATCTACTATCCCTACAAGTATAAAGCATGAGTGCGGTATATTAAACAAATAGAACAGTATAATAATATTAATAATAATAATAATAATAATAATAATAATAATAATAATAATAATAATAATAATAATGCCTTTATTAAAATTTACAACCGGTAAATTCTAAATGGCGAAGTTGAAGTTTACTTCCTAGCTTAACCATACAAATCAGCTTGAGGTTAGATATTACAAAGAATTTCAAAATGTATCTTAAATAATTGCATAGTTACAAAATATTAAGTTCTAACTGCCTATATGCACAACCGATTAACATTACAACGTTTGATAACCACGCAGACTTATGAAATTTACAATAAGTTAAAGAATAGATATTTAACAACACTCTAGGCTAACAGAGATCAGTAATATAACTGCCTATCTTTCGTCTAAATATAGAAGGTGAAATATATTTTAACTCAGGAGGAATTTTATTATATTGCAGATGAATACAGTAGCTAAAGCTCCTCTCAAATAAAACAGTTTTATGAAGAGGAGGTGTAATAAAATGCTTATTTCTTAAGTCCAAAACATGAGCGTCATATCTAAACCTAATTTTCTGATAAAGGTAATTAGGACATTTTTTAAAGACAATTTTATTAAAGAGAACAAGACTATGTAGTAACCTCCTTTCACTCATATTTAGCCATCTCATCAAGCGTAACTCACTACTAACACCTCTATCAAATTTTCTCATTCCATTAATTAGCCTTACACAACAATTTTGAATGTACTGTATTCTTTTTATATCACTTATCAAAAGGCAGGGGCCATACAAAACATCACAATAAGTGAAATGGGACAATACAAGACTGTCACATAAAACTTTTTTTAGTTCCTTATTAAAGAGCTGCCTCTGACTATAAAGTAGCTTAAGGTTAATAAAAGCTTTTTTAATACATTGATCAATGTGCTCAGTGAACCTCAACTTAACATCTAATAAAACTCCAAGATTCCTAGCCACATTACTACAATTTATTAGTTGACCATTCAATTTAATCTGAAAACATTTCTCATATGTGTCTCTGGAATGCAACCTACCAAAAAGAAGAACCTAACATTTACTTGGGTTTAAACTCAAACAATGATTTTCCGATGCCTTTGCTAGCATGTTAAGGTCCTAAGATACCTTATCATTAGCTTCTAAGATTTTGTTAGGAGGAAAAAAGAAATAAACCTGTGTATCGTCGGCATATAGATGGACTTTTGAATATTTGAGACTCTTACACAATTGAGACGTATACAGGGTAAAGAATAGAGGACCAAGAATAGACCCTTGTGGTACCCCGCAAGAGAGATCCATAGCCGACGATTGCTTCCCATTGAGCTTCACTATCTGAGTTCGACCGGTCAAATATTGCCGAACTAAAGAGCGAGCACTCTCCCCAAAACCTAAGAATTTTAGTATAGCCAGTAATAGTAGGTGATTTAACTTATCAAAGGCCTTGGAGTAATCAAGTAGAGTCAAGATTGTTAACTCATTACAATCAGCTGACTGTATAATGTCGTCAGTTACTTTTAGAAAAAGCAGTAGAGTAGCTGAAGTCTTTTCGAAACCCGGACTGAATAACCGCCAAGATATCAAATCTGTTTACGTATGTTCTGATTTGGCTTTCCAATACCCTCTCTAAAACTTTTGAGATGACAGGGAGAATGCTAATAGGCCTAAGGTCGGATAATTCAGTTGGAGAAGGGACTTTTGGAATAAGGATAAGGTATGAGGACTTCCAAGAATCGGGAAAAGTTGAAGATTCAATACAACAATTAACAAGATGCACTAGAAATGGAAGAATATATGGACAGCAGTAGAGCAGCATCGACAAGCCTATACCATCTGTCCCAATGGCCTCAGATTTCACTGAGAATAAAGTAGATTTAACTTCTTCAAGCGTTGCTAGCTGAAACTCGAAGTTTCCTACCCCTTCCTTAACATTTAGTAGATAATAAGACAACGTTTCTGGATTAGGCGCGTTGGAAGATGCAGCATTTATAAAAAAGGTATTTATGATTTCAGGGTCACCCAAGTGGTCAGGAATAGTGTTTTGAGGCTTGCAATGTATGTTCAGCTGACGTAGTACCTTCCAGTTATTTTTGGAGTCACCCTTTTGTAAGGTGTTATTGTGATAGCACTTCTTCTCTATTTCAACAGCCGCTGTCACTTGGTTCCCAAGTTGGCAATAGTGTTCCCAATTTAATTCAGTTTTTTGTCTTTTGTACTTGGACAAGGCCCCATTTTTAAGATAAATAAGATGTTTGATATTATCTGTGATCCAAGGACTCCTTCCTTTAGTAATTCTGGCCGTTTTAAATTACGCATGTATATTAAAAAGATTAAGTATACAATCATGAAACCTATCAACTTTAGCATTAATATCTTCCATATAAAATATGTCATCTAATCGAGAATTTAATAAATCTTGGTAAAAATTATCATGTATAAAATGTTTAAAATCCCTGTAAGTTAATAGGAAGGGTGGAGGTTTGAAAATCATAAGACGTACTTTACATAAAGCGACAAAATGATCTGATACCTGAAAATTTGAATCAACACTACTATTCTGTATAAAATTCAAGTTTGATCGGTATCAAACTGTCGATACTGTACAATCGGTATCAATTTGTATCGGTATCAAAATACTTTTCCCCTGAATCTGTTCTGCAACAGTGGTTAATCTGAATTTCTTCCTTTTTGTTATGTTTTTGCAAAGATATTGGCAGTTTCTACAATGTAATATAATTTATATTACATAGCTCTGTAATATCAAGTCTAATATGTGTGTGTCTAAAATAAGCGCGGTCTCCCTAGAAAAAACTTAGTTATTTCATCGAAGTGCTGGTAGGTGCCATTTTTAATCTTGATGCTGTATGGTTGGGTTGAAACTTTTATTTTGAAAATCAATGTAAAATTTTGTAAAAAAAAAACCTTCCTTGCTCGTATGAGTAATAAAGTCGACACAATTACCGTGACATAGCAAAAAACCTACATTTCTTGGTCCTTTGAGCCGAATAATAAATATTAAATATCAAAAATTTTCATTAAAATTTAAAATCATACATTCATCTTCAGCCGCCATAGTATCATAGTATTTCAGCAAATCATAAGCGACATTAGTTGGCGCATGGATGTTATGCAGGAGTCCCTGCCATCCGTCAACGCGCAGCGATTCACAGAATAGTGATTTAAAAATAAATCCGTCTATCGACTGTTAGCCTTATTTATATTCTTGATTTGTATATTTTTATGTATATTAATTTAAAAGGGAAATTATACTAAACTGCTTATTATTTTTTCTTAAGACAATCACGTCTGTTTAAGCTATGCTACAATTAATATAAAATATTATAACCAGTAGGTTTTGCCTTACTCATATCGAATTTTTTGCCGTACTTTCAACATTTAACCTGTAAATTTGCAAAAATTAATTTGTGTCTTTAAGCGTTTTGCAGTGTCAGTAATTATAGTAGTATTAGTGCAATTTAATTTCGATAGTTTATTTAGGAATAACCGAATGAAAAAGGTAAACTTAATTAACTTTGCAAAAAAACATTACTTAAATAAATTCAGTTTATTTTAAACATTTTTTTATTATAAATATCTACAAAATTTAAGACAAACTAACTGCTTATTTAAATTTCTTATTCGACTTAATTCAATTATTTATTTAATTTTTTCTTCTGGCTTACTTAGAAACTAGTGAATAAATGTGTTTTTTATACAATGAACAAATTAACTTAACATAAAAATATACACTCTTGCAATAAAGGCAGTAAAGAGGTCAGAGCATAAATCGCTTTTTAATGTAAAATATGAGACATTGAAAGAATGTTATAATGATTTTAAGCATCTTCATAATGAAATTATCGGCCTTACTACTACAAATATGTAATTTGGATGCGGGGATGTTATTAGAAATGGGATGTGAGGAATTTTATTTAGCTTCAAAAGATATTTATTTTTTTTAATTTTTTCCAGAACCCAATAGTGAATGTGGCCAGTGGCCTTCAAATTATGTAACACCTCTTGAAAATCAATTCTCAGATATTCCAAAACCAAACATTTTTATATTTAATGGAAATATGCTGGAAAAATGACCCACATTTTACGATTTATACTTATCACTTATAGATAACAGTACTTTCATTTCAGATGCATCTAAATTTTGACACTTATTTAATTTGTTGTAAGGGAAATCGTTGAATCTTATCTAAATAAATAAAATCTCTACCAGTAACCGATAGTAATTATACAAATGCCTTTCAAATGTTAGTAAAAAGGTATCAAAATAAAAGGCTATTAACCACTACGTATTAGAATTTAATAATTGAAGTTTCAACTATGAAATCAAATCATAATAATTCAAAGATTTAAGAGGTTATTTATATACTTATAATGAAAACCTTGATACATTAGATCCTGTAGGATTTAATCAATAATTAAAGGGTCTACTGATTAGTCGTTTCCTTTGTTTAATATATTGTTGCAAAAAAAATATACGTCTACCAGATCAGGCTTTGCATATTTAAACACACTGCTTTGCAAACTAATTTAACGCAGAAAAGCGCATCATTTTCTATACAAACAAATTAGCAAAACCCTCTAATTTAGTTTCCTTCAACTCTACAGCTTCCTTAAACACTAACGTTAATCAAAACCTCATGACCGAGAATCCAGGGCTAAATTATTGTACGTCCTTTTCAATTGAATATTATTTTCAACTTCAGTTCACAGTGGTCGTTTAGAAAACCATTTTTTTTTTTTTAATTAAAATTGTGACTTCTATTTTTTGTTTAAGCACAAGGTGGACTTAGACAATTCAGTGAGAGATTTAAAGTGGACTGTATTTGTGTGAATAAAAGTAAATGTGGAAAGGTCGAAAAACCAGCCTTTAAAGATCCTTACCTTAAGGTGTCTGTATCCGGCTTCAGCAGACTTCTTGGATCTTCTAATTCGGGTTTAATCACTAAGAGTGGTTGCGGGTTTGATAAGTAAATCACGATCTGTGATGCGGTAAGATTAAGACAACAGTTGCGGAAAAAATGTATAGATCACGACACTGGAATCAATGCGCGATGATCAAGTGCCAACGAGGAAGTCGTCTTCTCTCTGGTCTCCGTTCAGCACAAACCAAAGGAATTCAGAAATTTAAAGGCTATCGTACACGCGTAGATTTGTTGTTGTTAAGACTTAGAAAATATTAATTAACTTGGTAATAAAGGAGAAAATTAAATTAATTGAAATGGTAGTTTTAATTTGGAGAGCAAAACAAAAATAAATATTATAAAAAGAAAAAATTTAAACTATTTAGACGTTCACAAACTAAATGTGGACGGACCACACAGTCTTATTGTCTACGGCAAAGATGGAATCTATATCTGGAATCCTATATTCTAGGAGGACTTTTCAAACTATCAGCTCTTTTAAACTCCGCAAGTAAAACCTGCTTTATAAGTCAATATTGCTTACAGAGATTGGACTTGGTACGTAAACATTATTCAATCCCAATGTTTGAGATTAATCAGTCTTCTTCCTATATAAAGGGCATAACTAATTGTGTTATACGTCCCGTGGAAAAAATAGAACCTACATTTAATGGGTTAGTTTTGAAAAACCTTTGTTCGAATATGCCCTCTATTTAAATTGATTCCAGTAATAGGAACAATTCATATTTAGGGAGATCCAGGTCAATGAGTTGCCTTAGTTACATATTTTGGCTGAACCTTATTAGGAAGAATTCATCAAAATTTAACTTGTTTAATACCATCTCCGAAACTCGGAAGCTACTTCACTGATAGCTCACTTTGATAGCTCATTAGATGCAACCGTACGGAAATTCCGGGGATTAGGGTCCGTCAAGACAGCAGCACTATCAAGGTGAGAGTTGTGTTCTATGCTTCTAGAAAGGATTAAAGAAATAACAGTCTTAACTCCACTTTTCTATCTAATTCAAAACTTTATGCTGACATAGTCACTATTCTACTGCGATTTTATTTTCGCACTATCGCAATAATTAGTGATTTAAAAAAGGTGATTTTACAAAGAAATCTAATTCCTCAGTATAGAGACTACCAATGTTTAGTATGGCGTTTCAGCCCAAGCAGTAAAAACTAATTTTACTGCTAAAATCGGGTGTGTTTGAACTTCGAAAGTGGGCAAGCGTACTTCTTTCCACGTTATCTCCAGAAGACTGTCAGATTCCTATATATTTCCATAAACAAAAAATGTTTTATTTATAGAAGGAAAAGTTGGATTGGGTTTCAGAGCCTTCTCCACATATTTGTAAAAAGGTTTTATTTTAAATCCAGTTTTTTAGAGCTATTCAAGCTATCTCTTCCGAAATGCATTTTTGTTCCCAATATACAACGTTGTCGATTTTTACATTCTGTGACGCTTTTGAGCCTATGATATATATTTATGGATTGATTTGCCAGATGTAATCAGATTCTTCATTCACTATACACAAAAACGAAGGTGGCACACTTATCTCTGCGGTATGATCTGCGGTAAGTGGAGTTTCTTGGTGCTACGCTTCTCGCGGAATTATTTAAAATTGTTCTTAATACTTTAACTGCTACCATTTAAACAAATGTTTTAGACTAAATTCTGAACCATTATTATTTTCTTCCAAAAATTCAAAATATAATTGCTTATATAATTCGATTTTCAGATAACACTTAAACAAAAAAATGTAAAACAAGTCAGCCCAATAGTGATTTTTGAGCTGCAAAAATCTTTGCTAATTCTTTTGAAACAGATTCAGTAATTTTATTCTTCAGAAATAATTGCTGACATAAAGTCAAATGAAGTTTTATTAAACCATTTCGTAATATAGCTCCATTTCTAGGTGAACAGGGTTTTGTCAGACTTGGCGAAACACTAAGAAATTCATTATTTTTGTATGGTGTAAAACGACCTCTTTTGTTGTCAAAGATAACACACTAACCGAACTTATTATGGACTGCACTTATGCATCCTGGGTTGAATATAGTCTTACATCTGGTTCGCCAACAATTTTAAATTTTTCCTTTTAAATTTTTTAAAAGATTTTTTCAAAATGCCTAAAATGCTTTCGCGTTAACACAAAAACCTATACCCCGTATATAGGAGATGTACCGTTATTTCTATTTTCGCATGTTTGAATCGACTACGCATACCCTTTAAACATCTCTATGGGTAAATATCGTGCTGCTAAAATATTCAAGGCATACGTTTTAATTATAGGGTGTGTTGTTTCTCGAGATATTCACATCAAACTAGTTTCCGACCTAACTTCTGAAAATTGCATAGCCGTGCCTCGGCGTCTTGTTATGTCTCGAAGCTATCCTAGTATTTACTTTGATTCGGGCATCACTTATGTAGGTTCCTAGAAAAACATTCGTGAACTCTCGAAGCATGCATCAGAGCATTTAAAAATATCGTGGTTTTTTAATGTACATACCTTAATGGACTAGCAGAGGCTGGCGTCAAATCTGTCAAGACAGATTTAGTTCGAGTGATAGGAGACCAAGTTTTATCTTAGGAGGAGCTCTACACTTACCTAAGTTGATTCTCTGCTGAATAGCCTATATGGGCACAAACTTCGAATCCGAGCGATTTAGTCTCACTTACTCCTGGTAATTTTTTGATACTAGCCTATTATATATATATATATATATATATATATATATATATATATATATATATATATATACACATATATACATATATACATATATACATATATACATACACATATATACTACCATTAAATACGGTTCCTAATCCTGATTTGTTCCATTTAAAGCTCAAAACTTTGTCCTGTTGGCAATTAATCTAAAAATTATTAAAGTCATTATTAAAAATGAAAATCATCCATTGGTTGTTGAAACAATTGTAATGTTATTTTTAGTGCAATGTTAATTATAATGTTATGGCTCGGACAGTCATGTAAGGGTTGCCACAGTAAAAGCGATAAATGAGCTCTATAAGAGACCGATTGTTAAACTGTCCTCTACCAATACAGACTTCATAGCTTTATTAGTACGTAGTAAGTTAGTGCGCTTTACGGAAACTAGAAAATATTTAGGATTACATTCGCGGAAATTTAATAATTTTATTTATTGTTTCTTGCTCCTTAGTAAGTACACTTTATCTTTTTTAGTATTTTTTTTTTATTCAGCCTTATTTTCTGTGAACTTTGGGAAGTTCCATAAAATAGTATTTCTTCTTAAAACATGCGTTTTAGTGGCCGAAAAATGTATACGCTGTTATAAATATTGAATCATTTTTCGTCTTCTACATAATTTCTTTATTTACATTAACCTTATGAAGTCAAGCTTGGCGCTGACGTCGAATGCCCTATCAACAGTTTTCCCACTAGAAACCAAAGCGGCTTCTTCAGCTCTTGCTATTACCATGCGCTAGATTCTCGACTTCGTCTAAAAGTGCTGCTATAATTTGAAGAAACTCTTGAGAAAGAAAAAACTCTTGAAATGAAACAAAACCTACACTTTTGTTTCATATTTTACCGATTATTTCTTTACACTTATTAAATGTTTTAACGAGGCATAGGTGATTAATCAGAATATAATTATATTCGGAACCGACCTCTCTAGACTAAAATACAGTCCACTTTAAACTCAAATAAATAAAATTGGGATAAAACACATTAAACACCATATTTTATTGAAAGAAGCAATATTTGTTAAAGTATCCTAAAATTGTACTGTTCTTAGCATCAAATAATTTCAATTTTTAGAAAGGTAGAATAAAAATTATGAGTTCACTTTATTAATTGTCCTTGAGGCATATCAGTCTTAAATAATTATACCGTATTTGTGAGACGTCAACTTAGAGCTTATGAAAAACCTTTTAGTGGGTTTATTCAAAAGATTAAAAAAACCATCGTCGACAATTTACGATTAGCCTCTCCTCTTTAGTTCACCTCATTACCTAGTTACCTAATCCTATCATATTTACATTTCTAGACCAAAATATGTAAACCAACCCATACTATTCTGTATATATTATATATATATATTTTTTATATATTTATATATATTTTTTTTTAGATACAAAAACCAGAAGCACTTATTGAATATCCAATAGAGACGCATCCTAAAGGTCTAGTTACGTCAACACTAGGCTTAAAATTCCATCTAAGTAATCGGCATTTTTTGGGAGGTTCTATGAGAGTGAAATGCGTAGCTTCAATTCTCCCTACTCTATTTGGAGATGAGAGAGAATCAGATGTTCAGAGCTTACCCATTATGAGAGATATGAGAGAGGCCTTGTTATTAGGTAAGTGGGTATTTAAAAACCTTATCATTTTGGACAAAAACATTATTGTTTTTACGAGAATTATTTTTTTTTTCAAATAAATCAAGTTTTATTATTGAGTAAATAATTTATTTGTGGTTTGTACAATAAATCTGTTAAGAATTATTTCCATAGTATAATTTAATTTTTTTTGTGATAAGAAAGACAATTGTAGGAACTGCTACAATTGTCTTTCTTATCACATTTTTGATGAAATTTTTAGTCAACTTACAAAATGTATAGGAAGTGTTTGCTTTATTTTCTATTATATTTTTATTCCTTAGTGCAAAATTTTATTAATAAGCCAAACCGTCTTGAAAATTTTGTAATAATTATATATCAAAATATATTTTAATTCATTAATTTCACAAAATAGAAAGCACAACAATCGCTTTCATTTAAGTTATGCACACGCAAGTTATATAATTATTATAAGAATAATATCTATAAATACTTAATATTTAGGTAAACAAATCTAATTAAATAAAATACTTAATTACATTTTATTGAAGTAAGTAATTATCCATACTTATAAGAATTTTGTAAAAAGTAATTTAAAAAAAATGCAGTAAACTTGAAAATATCTCAATCAATTTTTCAGTCGCTAGGACATCTTTTTTTCAAAATCCTATAATTAACAGCAATAATACTTTTTAGAATATTAGTAAAAATTAACAAAGTATTAGTTAACATTATTTGAATTGGTAAAACGTTAATGAGAGTAAATGTAGTACATAAAAAAAAACGTTTTGAATATTATGGCTAAATTGCTTTGTTGTAGCATATCATCCTTTCAGTTTCACAATAATATTACAAAATAGCAGAAAGAAAGAACGCGGACAGGATTATATCATTGAACTTTTCGAAAGGGCTGTCAGAAAGGATTTTAATTAATCAAACATTTGAAAATGACCGACCTCATAGATATTGCTTATATGTAATATTCACTGCTTAAAGGCTATCTATGTACAAGTAGGCTATCAACTACAATAGTTCTAGGGACGACATATGAAAAACAATACATATTTTCTTTTTAACTCAAATATAGAAAAAAATGCTTAAAAAAATTGATATGTAATTCAGTCAACAGTAAATTATTAAATAACTCAATAATATAAATACACCTACCTAGAGGATTTATTTTGCGCATTCAATGAGCAAAAGAAATATGAGGAAATGTACGTATTATGTAAATTGCTACTAGTAGCAGTAATGGCCAAGAAAAAGCAATTTATATTTTGCATGATATATTTCATTTAGCTACTAGCATAATCGAACTGCCTGTTTAAATCAATTTTGAATTTATTACCTTTGTATGTACATTATATATGTAACCTTAAATCCGATAATTTAAGGTGACACCTAATATAACTATTTAATTTAGCGTATAAGTTATATAAAAAGTTAACTAGCACCTGAGAAAATATTATCTTGAACTTATATTCAGATTCTCGCTCCTACCTCGACAATAACGTTAATATATTTTTTACTTCCGATTATGTCTTTAACATATCTTTATTTTTAATAAATATTATACTAGTGTCTTTATTTATGCTCTTTATGCCTCACTTCGAATATGGAGAATTATATGTCCTGAATCATTTGGAAATCCTGATTCTAAAGTTTATTTATAAAATTTTAAGACCCAATATTATAGGCAAGAATAAAATTTAGACATAGGCCAATTTGTACGTGCCTACAATAAATAATACTACAATATTTAAAATAATATTATTTTTGTAGAAATGACATAACGGATATAGAAGATGCATTATCGAAAAACAATGTATTAAAATATCATAATAAGCGCAATTATTTTGTGAAACTTAAATAATTTGCCACATTAAGAAAGTACAGAGATAAATTAGCCAGGAAATCTTTTACAAAACAGAAGCACTAACTTTTTATATATGTCCAAAAAAAAATATTAGTATTGCAAAATCATTGGTGACCTTTAAGTACGAAGGCACCATATATATGAATAATTAATTTATTTTTTGTGTGTCCAAATACTCATGCATTAAAATTCAGTAGAAAATCATAGTCAAAGCCTAAAATTAAAGAGAAAACAATAATGCTTCACCCGTTCCATGCTTGCATTTATCGTCAAGAAAAGAACTGCAATTTTAATTAGGGCTTGAGCTCTAGCTAGTAGAGGGTGGAAGGAACGCCGTATATTAAATATGTTTGCCATATATTTTGAAGACTATGTGAAACTTAGCAGCATATGAATAAGTAAACAAAAATTCTAGTAGCAGGTATAACTATGTATCCGTAATAAGAATTTTTATAATCATTTTCAGCCTTTATCATTTAGCCAGGTTATTATGGGAATACCATTGTTATGATAAAATTGTCAAAGAGAAAACAACAGCTTAAGTAATTATAAATTTTTTTTCCTTCTCGGATCTCGTCTAGCTTTTACTCTCTAGTGCCTCCTAACCTGTGATATACTTAATGCGCTTACTCCATTATCTATTCTATTTAGCCTAACACTTGCTGCATTGCATTAGCCTATACGGTTCTTTTACTGTGGTATTTAGTTTTTCTGGGTTTGTTATGTTTTATTTGCAGTATCTCAGAGCGTAGGTGATGATTGTTTAGATAGATAGTTCCTTTTTTATAGACTACAGACAAGGTTTCCGTTGTATATACAACGTTCAATTAGGGTATTTATTATTATATATCCTGGCTATGGGTTCGGTTTTAAGCCCTATTATTATTTTCAATTTATCTCTTCTGATTATTAGAAGGTCATTGGTGTTCTTTTCGTTAAGAGATAATTTTACATACATGTTTTGTCAGTTAAATTAACGCATTTCTGTTCAGTGAATTGTATGTTGTCTCTTTACCCAGGTTCATATTTTTCTGCAGTTAGTACTCCTTAGTATCCACAATATAGGCTCTGACAATGCTTTTCATAAGTTCATCTGCTTTTTAATTTCCTAGTTACAGTGCAAAACTGTAATAATGTAAGCTTTTTTAGTTTCAGTAGGCAGTTTAATACCAGCTTCAAGATAACCCTGGGGATGTGAAATATTTTTACGGCTGCCAGGATATCATATATGAATTATCTGCTTGTCATTGTAGATTCTCCTAAGAATAAGATCTTGGAATCGTTTGCCTTTTATTCAAAAATTGCAGCTTCCGCACCCTGGTAGGCCTTTGATTCGCTGTGTATCAAATCAGATCCTGACTGTTGAGGTTGCTGTTTTTCCACTCTTTTCTGCTTAGATACGTAACTTGGAATGGTAGGTATCTATCTAAGAATTGATTTAGTCCCAATCTCTTGTTAATTAATTTCCAAAAGACAAAACCAATTTGATTTAGATGTACCCTAGGGGAAACATCTGTGACTGATTGCACATAAGTTAAAGATTGTCGTGAAAGGGATGACAGCGCTTACTATACTTACCTTTAAGGTATAAACTTATCATTGTTGTCTGTTTTTGTGCTTACTCCAACAGTTAACATATTCAGATGTTGTTTGGACTTTAAAAGCGCATATTGCAATATACAGGGTGTCCCGTAATTAATTGGACATAGGTTAATGTAGGATACCTGACATGAAAATAAACCGTTTGAGCTCAATATCGTTTTGCAAAATGTTGTTGGTTTTCGTTCTACAGGGTGTTTAAACTAATTTTTACCAAACATTTATTGAAATATTTTGAAATCCACTGGACAGATTAACCTAAAATTTGGCGTACTCTTATTATTTGGGATGAGGAACTCGAATATGATATCTATTTTCCCATTACCACTAGATGGCGCCACATACAACAACATTGAGTGATTAAAATTGTCATAACTTTTTTGACCTACCTGTACGCACATTTGCGAGTGAAAATAATAAAACAGCATTTAATTTTAGTCAAAAATGTATACTTTTTTGATCTCCAAAAAGTAGACCGTTTTCGAAATAAACGCATTTTTGTATTAGGTTGCGTATGAACAAATTATTATCGGAGTTTTACAAAGTAGGATGAACACATCATAACTACGACCTGTTAAGGTGAAGTATTAATAAGTAAGTCTTTAATTTGGCTAAAGCTCGTGTTCTTGTTGTGTTATTTTTGCTTTAAAATGCCGCATCACAATGATTTTTCTAGTGCTCAGATGCGGGATATGGTATGCGTATATGCTCAAGAAAATTTTTGTAGTCGAAGAGCAGCGCAGCGTTATTTAGATCTGTATCCGGATAGAAGGCAGCCAAATTATCAAACATTTAAAGCGTTGTACGATAGATTAGGCGAAACGGGCTCATTTCGTTCAAAAAACGTAAATGCGGGAAGACTAAGGATAACTGGAGCAGATATGGAAGATGAAATTTTGGTTCGTGTTATCGAAAATTCTGAAACCAGCACAAGACGTATTGAGGCAGCCACTGGTGTAAGGAAATCTTCGGTGTCCAAAATTATACGCCAAGAAAAACTGTATCCGTATCATTTCAATCCAGTTCAAAATCTTACTCCTCAAAGTTTTCCTGCAAGACTCCAATTCAGTCAATTTTTAAGAGAGCGCAAATTGAATGATCCATTTTTTTGTAATAAAATTTTATTTACGGATGAAGCCACGTTCATAAGGAGAGGTGTTTTTAATTGGCGTAACAATCATATCTATTCGATAGAAAATTCTCATGCTTTCCAAGAGCACCATTTTCAACATGAGTTTTCAATAAATATTTGGTGTGGTATCTTTGAGGATTGTATTGTGGGACCGTTTGAATTGCCAGCTAAGCTTAATGAAGAACGTTATCTAAATTTCTTGAGGAATGATCTACCCATTCTTCTAGAAGATGTGCCCCTTAATTTAAAACATTATTCACTGCAAGTTAGAAATTACTTGGACGAAATGTATCTTCATAAATGGATTGGTAGATGTAATGAATATCCGTAGCCTGCGCATAGTCCCGATCTTAATCCCTTAGATTTTTATTTCTGGGGCTACTTGAAATCACTTGTGTATAAAAATAAAATAAATAACCATCAGGAATTGTGGCAAAAGATTGTAGAAGGAGTCAATACCATCAGGGCCCAAGAAGTATCATTGTTTGGAGTCAGGCAAAATTTATATAAAAGAATTGGACAATGTGTCTTAGTGGATGGTGAACATTTTGAACAATTATTATAATCAATAGCCTTTTCTAATTTTATCGTTTTTAATTAAATTTTAGATTAAGTGTTCATACGCAACCTAATAAAAAAAAAAGCGTTTATTTCGAAAACGGTCTACTTTTTGGAGATCAAAGAAGTATACCTTTTTTGACTAGAATTACATGCTGTTTTATTATTTTTACTCGCAAATGTACGTACAGTGAGGTCAAAAAAGTTATGACCTTTTTAATCACTCAATGTTGGTATGGTGATGGCAAAATAGATATCCTACTCGTGTTCCTCATCCCAAATAATAAGAGTACGCCAAATTTTAGGTTAATTTGTCCAGTGGATTCCAAAATATTTCAATAAATGTTTGGTAAAAAATTAGTTTTAACACCCTGTAGAACGAAAACCAATAACATTTTGCTACGCGATATTGAGCTCAAACGGTTTATTTTCTTGTCAGGTATCCTACATTAGCCTATGTCCAATTAATTACGGGACACCCTGTATAGGTGTAGGCCGCGTATTGAGATTTTTCTAAAGATTCTTAATCTTCAGAAGCTTAGCTTAACTAGTTAAAGATATTAAGTATCCTCATAGATGACTTTGGTGTAGTGTAATTATTAGCATTTTCTTTTTATAACATTTATAGGTTTATCACTTTAAAGCATTCTCCGTCTTACGACTTCATCGTAATAATAGGTTGGTCGGATAGATAATTAGATAATTTTGAAAGAAAATTTGCTACAATAATTTTTTTTTAATTACTATTTTGATTAAGTCTTTAATATCTCATTTTAACTCCATTTTTTGAGTTCTTATATGGTTTTATAGATATTGCGATAACATAATATACCTATCCTAAGTAACTGCTTAGTCCATATTTGTACATATGACCCGCCGTATTTCATATATTGTACATTTATTAAAGTTAAAAAATTGAATAAATTTATTTATAAAAGTATATAATTAAAAATATATATTTTTCAGTACGGAGTTCATCTTCCCATCATACGGATCCCATGGTGTATATATTACTGTTAGGTATATTTCTTTCTTTTGTTTTTCCCAACATATATAGAGTAAATTCTTAAAAAAAAAGAAAAAGTAAAAATTATTAAATTATTATTTTCCATTTGTTAGACAATCTAGAAAAAAATTTGATCATGTATAATAAAAAAAGTAAAAGTAAAAATTTCAATACTTGTGATAATTTAATAAGAAAAGTGAGTACAGTAAAAACTTATTATATATATTTGATCAACAAAAAATATATTGTTGCTAAATGTGTCGGCTGACATAGAGAAAATATTATTATTATATTTATTTATTTTTATTTTACGTATATAATTATAATATACTATGAAACTTATTGTATATAAATTTTTGTTGAATAAAATACTAATAAAATAAACTAAAATGTATAAAACTTTTTTTGGTAATCCTTAAGTCACCTAAATTAGTATCACCAGTAGTTTAATTTTATATACTTTTTTAGGATTTAACTAAAAATTGGTTAAAATATATTAGAAATTATATTCTTTTATATAAAGTTGATTTATTTTACGCACTAATTATACTTTAATTTCTTTGAAATTTAAGTACCGGAATTTCGGAAATATTTAAATAGGCAAAGAGTTTTGCAAGTTCTACTGGAAAAAGAGGTTATATTACTTTTTATTTAGTTTCTACAAAATTTACCAGTTCTTAATTTATCATCATCCTTATCAATGCAAAGGTTTACTTTTTTTCTACAACTAAACTCCTGGACAAAATTATTGCATAACTTGATTTTTAGTGATTTCTTTTAATAAAGATAAAAAACAATGAATAATAAGCAATGTTAACTATGCATTAGTTATTAACCAAAAAAAAATATATTCTATTTAATAAAACGAGATTTTGGTAACTAAATTCAATAGAAGGAAAAAACATCGATTTTTACTAACTTCAATTTTGATAAAAAAATAAAACAATAGACCCAAGAAAAACAATTATGAATTCTTAATATCGTGTATTGCCACCTCTAGCTGCAATGATCGCTTGAAGTCTTCGCGGCATTCCTCGTATCAAATTTTAAAAACTTTCCTGCGGAATGTTTTTCCATTCCTGACGAGCAGCTTGTTCCATGATAGAGCATAAACATAGTTTTTGTCCAGTTCTGCTTTTTGTATGAGACAAGATATATAACTGTTTTAACTGATATTTATTTTTATTTAAATTTTCTTGACAAAATAATCAGTGGTGCAATAATTTTGTTCAGGAGTTTATTAATTTGTAGATTTCTTTTAAATCTTTATAATTGTAGTAAAGTCCATTTATGAAAAAGTGTTAAAAAGTTATTTTATTAAAAGTTTTAACATCTAGTGTAGGTTAAAATAACTATATATACAGCTATATATAACTATATATAAGCTTTCAACCAAACCCATAATAATTTATGCTTCTATTGCCATTTATAACCAAAATACAAAGTGATTTATCAAACCTGCCTTACGTAATTCATTACAATCATCTATTTTAAAAACAGTTGAGCCTCACTCGTAAGATCTGCGCTATAAACTATGAATTTCAAATGTCTATAAAGTCTATAGGAATTAAATCAAATGATCGAGAAGGCTTTTGACTAGAACTATCTCTAATAATTTCTTTTTAACAAAATTAAAATAAATTTCGCTAGTTGTTCAATTTGAAAAAATATGAAGTAAGCTTATTTTTGTAGAGCCCCACCTTTCATTAACAAATGAAACTTATTAACAAAAGAACATGTATGCTAAAAGACTATCTCAATACTCAAGTTTCTTAAATAATTGTACACTGCATTTCTTACAACCTGCACTTACCCGTAAATAAATATTTTGATGTTAAATAATCCACCTGCTAAAATTCATACTTTTAATTTCGACACAAAGGTTAGAAGCTTTGAAATTCTTTTGAATTTTATTACCTATGTCTATGATATTTTAATTGACATCTTAATGGCTCTTTTCTTGCTGTATATTCAATTTGCTATTGAAAAAGTAAGATGTGTTTTAAGGTGTCGCAACATTCTTAAAAGCCTTTTAGAGTTGGGTTAGGAAATCATCTTTCATATTCCACTTTCGAAGCATAAGAACTACTATTACAGAACCCATACACAAAAATCACATTGCCAGATGCCTGATTGAATTATTGCTTTGGAATTTTTGCTATTATACAATGTTTGAAGATTTGAAATGCATTATACTTTGTGCAAAATATTAAATATTTGATGTTAACTTATTAAATATTATTAGACAACAAAACTGTTTTAAAAATGAAAACCGACAATATTTAAAATTTAATACTTAATTTTTTAACAAAAGCTTTAAGCTTCAAGTATTTGTTTTGGTAGTCTTAGGTTTTAGATTATGTGGAAAAAAATACCTAATTATTCAGAAGTTAAGCAAAATTTAAAAAAAATTCATTTTTGCTACACCATCTTGTATTTTTGGTTATAAGGGCGATGGATACTTAATTTTTTTGGAATTTTTTGTATAACCTCTATTAAAAGGATTTTAGATAAGCGTTTAAAATATTTCTTTTTCCCAATAAAACACCCAGTATACAAAAAATATATTTGAATCCTAAATCTGAAGTTGTTTCCAAAATCCGTGTACTAAATATCAAAAAAATCGCTCTATTGTTTAAGTTAATATTTTCTAGACAACATTAAAAAAGTACGTTGATAATCTTAAATAATATGTGAAAAAAATATTGCTTCAAAGATATAATTAATTAATTTTTCAGGAATAATTTAAAAAAAATATAAGCAAATTATAAGTTTACTTTGCATATTGGCTAATATATGCTTTTCTAAGCATGATTTAGAATTTTTTTATGTATTATTAAGTAGGTAGTGATGCATTAATCTATAGTATAAATGTTTATCATGTCAAATGATTAATTTGTATAGATATTAACTAATAAATACAAATTTTCATGAAGTGTCAGTTGTTTGATTTTACATCAAAATAAGAAAACATTTATATTTGAGTTTTATTTTGTACCATTAGTTAACCATATACCATAACAGAAACTATTTAAAATTATTGTTATAACAATAACTAGTATTTTATCACTATCAGCTTCTAATTTAAAAAAAACGATATTATCCAAATAAAAAGTTTTTTATACTTTTGTATTTAAATTGCCTTTTTAAGCACATACAGAGAGGCAATTTACAAACGTATCTGAAAATTTTATTAAATAATTTTCCTTAATATTTTGGCCTCTTTGAAAAATTAAAAAAAAATTACTAGAGTATATTTATTTGACATTTAATACGATTTCAGTTAAATTATGTGAACCATTTAGAGGTGCTGTTTAAGAGCGCTATTCCCGGCGCGACCAACTGAGAATCCGCTTTTAGTCGTTTAGCCCGTCCGGCAAACATCTGACAACACGGTACCGTCGCGTCGTCACTTGCTTTCCCATCGATCCGCAGCGATCCGGGCTGCATTGCGTTGTGAATTTTTGAGCGGTGTCGTGGTCGACGTCCAGAAAAGCGCTTTATTTTTTTTTGAAGTTTATTCTATTTCTGCTTCATAAGAAGTTTTTGCGCAATTAGTAAAGCATTTATTGGATACGCTTTTATGATTTTAATCTAAAAAAAAAATCTTTAGGCTTATACAGATTTTCAATAAACTTTGTAAAAAAATTGCACCAAAACACAAGACACAAGCGCAATTTTATTCTGCATTATGTTAAAATAGGTTTTTCAAATCAAATGATAAAATGATAAAATATTACTATTTATTACACATAATAACCTATAAATTATCTATTATCTATAAATATTAGCTTTAATTATTGTGTTTGAGATATTGACAGTTAAAAATCATCTTGAATACACTTTGATACGCTGTAAGTTTATTTTATTTTTGCACTTTATTTTTACCAGATTCGTGCTACGCCCAATTTAGAAATTATGGGAAAATACTGCAATAAATTAAAAAAAAAAAGAAGAAACGAACGAAACGTATAATAACAAAAAAATATAAACATATAAAAAACGTATATACATATTTATTAAGGTTTTTACATATTAGGAAATACATTAAAAAAAATTAATTAGCTTCTGCATCAATTCAGTTGACAGGTTTTTCGCCAACGGAAGAATTTTAAGTTCTGATAGGCAGCCCTTTTGGATAAAGCGGGTCAACTATTTCTGGTAATAAAAAATTGAAGTAGAAGGCTTTTAATTTTGGTAACATTTTTTCCTCCCAAAATTGTTCGTCACGGCCAATCTAAAAAAATACAGAATACTATAAAGAATTAATTTATGTTTTCAATTAAAACTTTCACCTGTTCAACTAACATGCCAAGAGGGCTCCAAATAATAAAATAGCATGATTGCTTGTTAGCTATAGCTAACTGCCCCTGAACTTGGTAGTAATAATTGTGGTTTTTTTTCAAATGTAGGTGGTTATTTTCCAATGTACCGAATGTGATCTTTTTTGATAATATTGCTTCGGTTGGAGTCATGTTGGCAATGCTAAATGGGCATTTAACTTCTACCAAATCATGTTCATTAATGCAACCATCAGGGCTCGCTGCCAAATAATATTCTTGTTCACCTATAAAAATTCCACATCGAGACACTTTTAAATTAAATTCATTTTCAAATTCTAAAATTGCTCGGGCCTCGCTTTCACTTCCATATCTTGTAGCATTATTGCCGCTAAAATTTCCATACAGCATCGTTTTTATTGCACCACATGGCGAGGTTTTTGCCCGCATTTTACATATTTTGCCAAAATTTGAGGCAGTAATCCGCTGTGATCTTTCTTGTATCCATTTTGGATTAGAAGCCTGGCCAATTGTAGAATTTTCAATATGTTTTATTTCCTCTGGACTTTTTTTCATATCTTTTAAGATTTCTTTTTTCCTCGAAATAAAAACGTCACTGTTTATTTCTAAAGGAATGTAATGGGCGTCAGGACCATAATCCTTATCAGGAAGAGTTTGTTTTCTTTTCTTATTTTTTTTTTTTGAAATTAATGTTTTTTGCAGTCTTTTAGTTTGATAAAACAGCCTTATCTTTTTACATCTCTGAATATACCGCTTAGTAAAGGAACGAGGGCTTGTGCCTATTGCGGTTTTATGAAGGATTTCATAATAGCTACCACCAGAATTAAATGACAATGCAGCTGCCTCACAGCGAGCTTCATATGAACCTCGTTTGCAAAAATTTATACGCTTGCCACCAACAAATTTGCTAACAATACTGTTATAATGCTCAGCGAGGTTATTGTCCATATTGAGGATTAGGCTGCTTGCATTATCTATAATTCTTTGCAAAGCTACTAAGATGTCTTCATAAATTCCACAAGTCTGCATACTTGGCACTAAATTTGTGTAATTTGGATTATCACACTTGAAATAGTTAATTTCTTTACATCTGGCGTGTTCCCCAAATACATGACTTGGGGCATTAGAGATGTCACCCCTTAGCAATTTAATTTTTTGGTCCATCGTGGTGTCTTCTGCGATTCTGTGAGTGGTGGCTTTTGTTATCGCACTTCTTAATCTTAAAAATCTGTTCAAAACCTCTTTTCTTAACGCTAATGGTACAGGTACATTTTTAGAATTACTTCGTTTTTTATCTGCAAATTAAAAAGAAAGAAAGTAGAAAACAATAGATACACATTATATAATTGTATAAGTTTAATAGTATGAGTTTAATAGTGTAAGTTTAAAATTTGCCAATATCATTTTATTTAAATTAAATTTAATTTTCATTTAAATCATTAAACGCATTTCTTAGATACAAATATGAAAAAAAAAATTTTTTTTACAAAGTTTAACACCCTGTATCTTGAAAACAAACCGCTTCCGGACATATTATGTTTATTAAAAAAAAAGTTTATTTTTACATGATTTATCACTTCTAGAAGTTTGTACAAACCTGACACCCTGTATGACTTATATGTATGTGTAATAAAATACAGGGTGTCCCATTTAAAATGATATACATGGGGATATCGGAGACCGTCAAAGATACAGGGTGGATCAAATGAGAAAAAAGTTGCGCATTTTTGAGCCTAACAATATGCCATTTAAAAATTTTAAAAGCTTCGAGTGGTTTCGAAGATAATCGGAAAATCCGATATTTGAAAAAATCGATTTTATTTTTTTCTAAGCTTATTTTTTATCCGATTTTTTAAAAACTTTAAAAAGCAATTTTCAGAGGAACTTTTTACGTGCTACATGAAGGTATTTTTAGATTTTTAGTACGACGTTTCGTCTTTTGCCGACCATCATCAACTTTTTTTTTTCTTATGGACGCTATATTGGATTTTTGCATATTTAATTCAAAGCAAATTTTTAAATAGCATACTGTTAAGCTCAAAAATGCGTAACTTTTTCCCCATTTGATCCACCTTGTATCTTTGACGGTTTCCGATTTCCCCATGTATATCATTTTAAGTGGGACACCCTTTATACTGGTATTAAAATATAAAATATACATACTACATATTTCTCGAATTTTCTTGGCAAAATTTCGCAACAAATGATTCCTGCACTCCACCTTTTGCACCAACATATTACCATAAGGCTTTGATTGCAATAATTTTCGGTGGACCGAGGAATCTCCATCACCAATCATTTTTGTAAATTTTAAATTGTAAAGCTCCATGCTTCTTTTAAAGCCCTCCAATACTATGTCAGCTTCCATCGATGTAGATGTGCCGTTCCAGTTCTTATGACATTTATGTATTGGAACGTCTTTTTTTTTATTTTCGTACCAGGAACATAACGAACAAAATTTATTTCTTATTCCCAGAAATAACAACTTCCCTGTTTTATAGCCAACTATACATGCCTAAAAATTACAAATTAAAACATTTATCATTTATGTAATATTTTTAGTCAACAGTTAAAAGAAAATACCTATTTTCGATTTTGATATTATTATTATTAGTATTACCACTCCAGATGAAGAATCATAATTGACATTGTAGGATCTCTTTGCCCAAGCCCCATCGGTCACTACGGTAATACATGGAATTCCATCTTTATCCACTTCGCCTTCAATGGTTGCGATTCTAGCTTCTTCAGCGGCAGCTTCTTCCATACTCTTCCATGCGGATTCCCTAATCAAATGACCCACTTTCTCATAATGGCTGCTAAACGTTTTATAAGACATAAATGGCATATTCATGGAAGCGGCTACTTCATTAATTTGTGAATAGCCTAGTCCGGTAGATATGGTGCTTAAAACCACTGAAGAATTTAGTTCAAGTTGTTGAAATTTATTTTCTTCATTTGAAATTACTTTAGTGACGTTACACATTTTACATTTTAGTGTAAATTCACTATATAATCCGTTTCTCTTTTCTTTAATCAATTCCATATCCACAAGAGTGCAGTCAAACGGTTTATGCCGTTCCCCATTTAAAAATTGTTTAAATAAATATTCAACGTCAAATATCCGCCTACCTGCTATCTCAAATTCATTGCTAAAAAATTAATTAATTTCATATAATTATTTTTAATAAATAATGTATTAAATTATTTACCACTTTTTTCTTTTTTTCGCCGATTCTAAATTATTTTCTTGTTGGCTTTGACTTTTAGCACCATTTTCAAGTTTATTATCATTTTCTATACTAAAATGTAATACGTTTAGATTATAATTAAAAAATAACATGTAATATATACATACCTCATAGAATCTTCAACATTTAACTCACTATAATTATTCAAAATTGTTGGCGATATTTGTTGCTGAGAATCTTGATAATTATAACCACACGAGGGTTTACTGTAATAAATGAAAGTTATTCTTCTATGGAATATGTTGTATTTTTCAGGATAATGTTGTTGTAAATTCTAAATACTCAAAAAAGTTACCTTAAAAACATTAAAAAGTTAAAAAAGGCACTTCTCTAAATGCTTATAAAAAATCCTATACTAACCTGGATTCCTCGCGAGCCTTTTCTTCTAGATAGTCGACAGAAACAGTATTTTTAAAAGTTTCAGATGCAGTTCTAAAATAAAGTAAGATTAAAAAGTTTTAATAAACCTAAGTAAATAATAAACCTTTATTTAGGTTAAAACTGTTTTATACTTACCTTAAATTGTTTATTTTATTAGATCGGGCTTGTTTCATTCTCTGTTTTAAAGATTTTTTATTAATATAATACACATCTTTTTTACCCTCCTTTCGTTCACCCATTGTTTATTATTAAAATTTTTTAAACCGCCAATAAAAAAATGGTTAACTAATACACAATAAAATAGATAAGAATAAAAAACGCAAAGACAAAAGAAAAAACAATAATAACACGAAACACAACTACCCCAAAAAGCACAAAATCATAGGTATAGAAATTACAGCGGAAAAACAGTAGCATGCAATTACCGAAATTGATATAATATCGAATAGCTCCCCCGTTCCGTGGACGACTCTCGTCACCAGCCAGACAAGCGGCGCACGGCGCTGCGTTGCCAGCTGCCAGCAAAAGCCGCAGGTATTGGGAAATTTAAAGCTGTTTTTTCAATTTTTCGGTTATTGATATTACGCTTTTATTAATTAAAATTTTATATTTTACCATTTGGCTTAATTTTATAATAATGATTTTATGTTCCCGCTATAGACGAATTTTCGACTTTTTTTCATTATTGCAGAATTAAAAACTAAAAAAAATAAAAAAATAAAAAAAACGTTCTGTAGCGGTGTTCTTTAGGAAATTTAAATAACTTTACTCAAAACCGCAGTTAAATATCTTTTAAAATAAAGGAATTACTGAAATAACAGTAATGAGTGGGTGACTAATGCTCTTAAAATATAATAATATAACAGCGGCAACAGGGCCGGCCGTTCGAAGACGGTGTGGCGGGAGGCGCTGGTGTTGTAGTTGAGATGCTGGTAAGGTGTCGAGAAACAGAATATATAATTATTACTGAAAGATGTTTTTTAATTACAAGAGAAATAAAATAAGTGTTAATTAAAAACATGGTCCTTCGAGCCGCATAGTTAACGAGAGAAGTATTGAGTAGTGTGAGATACGTAAAATCAGTGAAAATACAAAAACAACGTGCCATTATTGTTTCATCGTTGCCGGTGTTATCAAGTAGAGTCCTGCTAATCTGCATAGTGAGTCAAATATACAATTGGAGCGGCTGGAATTGTGGTCATTCTTTACAGGGTGCCTCCGATTAAGTCGGCACTATTGGTATCTTTGTTAATATTTAAGATACAGGGTCGGTTAAATTAGCAAACTAGTAGGATTTTTTCTGTTAATTAAAATGGTAAAAACAGAAAAAAAATTGAACGACGCGTTTTCGAGAAAATGTGAAAAATTTACTTTTGTTAAATGGAATCCCCTGTATATTTTTACATAAATCAAAAGATAATAATTTTCTTAATATAAAAGTTTATTTACACTAATAGCCTAAACCTGAAAATAACAAAGTTATAGCGATATTAATAATTTTGTCAAATTTGAGCAAGTTGGCCTTGAACTTTTTGAGAGCAAAACAAATAAATCATTGTTTGAATAATAAAATGACAGTAGCCATAGAGATTTTATTAAATAAAGAAATACTGACAGTTACATGTTAGCAAAGTTTGTGATTTTTTGAAAAATCTAAATTAGTAAAATGCCTTTTACGCATATTGAAAAATGTGATATGTTAGATAAAAATGTGATACCTTGTATGTCGAAAAAATAGTGACAGAGAAAAATAGTTCCAGACTTGTAACTTGCCAAACCGTAGATACCTTTTAATTCTCTACAGAAAATTTAGAAGTAACAAAAACCTGTTTAAAAGAACTAGAAGAAGGAACCAATTTATAGTAAGCGAGGATGTTGAAATGTCTATTTTGGCATATTTTGAAGCTCATATGGAAAATTCAACTATAGAGATTTAGCAAGAGCTTACGGTGTGAGCTTCGTAACAATTTGGCGGGTCTTAAGGAAACACAAATTTGTGCCATATAAGTATCGACCAGTACAAACATTGTTGCCTGGCGATAACGAAAGAAGACTTGCTTTTTGCAAGTGGTTACGTAATGCATATGAAGCTAGTGATAATATTTTAAACCGTATAATTTGGAGCGACGAAGCTAATTTTTCAAACAAAGGTATGCTTAACCGTAAAAATGTACACTATTGGTCCCAAGAAAATCTTTTCCTTATTGATCCCAGAAATCCTCAAAATCAATTTAGTATAAACGTTTGGTGCGGCTTAATAGGAAGCCAAGTAATAGGACCTGTGTTTTATGATGGCACTGTGACTGGAAGGAGATATGTTGATCTCATATTATCTGGAACGCTGGAAGATTATTTGGATAATGTTAACTTGGAGAGACGGCAACAGATCTATTTTCAACAGGATGGAGCACCTCCCCATCAACTGATGTAAGAATATTATTTAATAGACTGGTTGACGATAAATGGATTGCGAAACGTGGCCCGATTCGTTGGCCACCTAGGTCACCAGACCTAACCCCTCTAGATTTTTATTTTTGGGGTTACATAAAAAATGAAGTGTATAAAAAAAATACAGAACTTCAAACACATATTAGGCAAATAATTTGATCAATAGATAGAAGATCAATCTTAAAAGCTACAAGACGTATGCTTAAGTGTGCTCAGAAATGTATTGAACAAGATGGCGATGTTTTTGCTCATTTATTGTAAATTAGTAGTTTTACTTGATGTTATTTATTTCAAAGCCAACTTGCCTAAATTTGACAAAATTATTAATATCGCTATAACTTTGTTATTTTTAGGCTTAGGCTATTAGTGTAAATTAACTTTTTTTATTAAGAAAATTATTATCTTTTGATTTATGTAAAAATATACAGGGGATTCCATTTAACAAAAGTACATTTTTCACATTTTCTCAAAAACGCGATGTTCAATTTTTTTTCTGTTTTCACCTTTTTAATCAACAGAAAAAATCCTACTAGTTTGCTAATTTAATCGCCCCTGTATCTTAAATATTAACAAAGATACCAATAGTGCCGACTTAATCGGAGGCACCCTGTATAGTGTCAAGACAAAAATTTAATTTTGGTATATTTTATGCATACATACAGAAAGAATTTACAGAAAATTTTGGATAAAGAAAAAGGGGTTAAACTTATTAACACAGAGAAGGAAATTATAATTGCGCTTGAAAATAGATTAGAGAAATATTCAGTAATTTTAAGCGACTATGATGAGATGCAGATCTAGACTGAAGTATCAGTTGATGGGTCAGATAAAATTAAACAATAAGATGAACGTGAAGCATTTAAAAATGTGTATTTTAAATTAAACGCTCAGGTAAAACGTTAATAACTGAATATTATAGTATTTTTTAAATTAATAATGTTTGGTTAAATGCTTCCTCAATATATTCAGGGTATAAAAGGGGTTAAATAATCACTTATCTCAGTCAACTTACAGAAATTCTCTGTAGAATAAAAAAAATGGCTAGAGGTCCGAGATCTTTTCGATTCAATAATTAATTAATTCTAATTTCGCCATTTCAACGATTCCAAAGTTCCATTATCTTAGGGTATCACTGGAGGGGCATGCTGCGCAAATAATTAGAAGCATTGAGCTTTGTGCCGAGACGTATGCCCTACCTTGGAAAACTTTGTGAAAAGGCAGAAAACAGATATTTAAGCTGCCTGTTTGACAAATGAAAATTCTAGTAATTCAAAAACTATGATAGATAGTGTGTCTAAACATATTATTTGTCTAAAGAGTATAGATCAACCATCTGGATCTTCTACCATTCTTTATATTTTAAAATTAGATAAAACAACATTTCAAGTCTAGAGCTGATTTCTTAGAGAAATTAGGGTTGTGTAAATAAAAAGTAGAAAAAACTAAAAATACAGATTTCAGATTTCAGAAACGAAAGATACAGAAATTACTATCACAAAAAGGTGTCATGTATTTAAAATAGTTATATTTCAAATAGTATGTGTAGTATGTATGTTGGTGCTCATGTTTTGCCAAGGTGTGCTATACATGTACTACATATACATATACTATATGATATTTTCTTGAAGGAAACAGTAGATAAGATGAAGTTATGGTATTTAATTTCTATTTGCCTTAAAACAGGCCATAGTATACCGTCTAAATACCAAAAATTTAATTTAAAACATCATACACTATTGCATTTTAATCAAAAAATATTTCTGAAGAAATTTAAACAACAACTTTGTTTGAGTTCAATATATGCTCAAGGGCAAGGAGGGTGTTTTGTATACAAACATATTTACCAATTCTATGTTGTCAAGTTTACAAACATTTTCAAAAGAGGAAATTTTCAGCTATATATTACCACATAAAATAATGTTAATTTAACTTAATCGTGTTAGATTCTGGATTAAAAATAAAAAGTAAAAATAGACTTAAAAATAACATCTTCAAAGTAAAAATTAAATTATTTACATTCCTGTTCTCGAAACCGCTTCGAAAAAATTTGGAATGATAACACCGCAACCAAAAGCTGAAGTCATCTTATCAAACGGCTTTGTGTTTACATTCGGCATTTGTGATTGCGATTGCAAATGCGATTCAAGCCGATGTTTTCACAAGTAAATACCGATACCGTCATAGCGTTGATTGAATATTAGTTTAATTAAAATTAATTTATACCCATATTATCAATCAACGGTCATAGTATCATATTAAGGGAGAACTGTCATCATATATGCAGAACAGGGAATCATAGAAACAAACCCAAATTAAAAATTTATTAATAAATCTATAATAATTATAAAATATCTAACTTGCACAAAAACGCTTTTTATTATAAGTACGTTAAGAAAACGCATAAAGAGTTTACAAATGGTAATATTATTTATAATTTATTCATAAAACATAACCTATTATTAATAAATATTTACCATGTAAATATTTTTTGACGTCACTGACTTGTTTTGAATATCTTATTATATTTTATTAAAAAGGAACAGTAGTATTATTTTATGTCTGTCAAAATAACTAACAAATTTTTATAATATTATAAAGAGTTTTTTTGCTATTCCTATATAAGCATTTAGCATTATTGCATCAGAGATGTTGTAAATACATAAACTGCCCATAGTCCACGGCAAGTCATACAAAAAAAAATAAATAGTGAGTGTAAGAATCAAGTCATGAGGGCATTGGTGAACGAGACAATAAATATGACTAGTGAAAAGTGTTATTTTAAAGTGTTACATACAAACAGCACAAGTTTAGCTGTTGGATGCAAATAGTGGTTCTCAAGTGTATAGAGCCCTTATAGATAGTAGTAGTAAGAGTTATTTTATTTTACAAAAATATTGTGATAAGCTAGATTTAAAAAAACTTGGTGCTCTGTTTGCTACTTGTTAAAAAAAGTACCCATTTCTATAATAGAGAATAGATTATCTCTTTACTAGCGCATTTAACAGATGCAAGTCCTTCAAAGATGAAATAGTCAAGTAAAACAATTTACCGCCTCTTCAGAGCTTTAAGGGTCGTATTGATAAGGTTCATCCAGTAGAAGATAAAGTGGCTAGTGGTAGTGGTAAGTGGTAGGTGCTTGGTATACTAAAGCGAAATTCAAATTTGGTGCCATAATAAAATGTTTTCCGCTGTTATGCCGTTCCAAATTTATTTTCGTTTTCTGTTAGTATTATTCCTCGACATTCAGAGGGCGCAACATGCATCAACGTTTCAGTGTTCTATTGGCTCTTATGGGAGTTTCCTATTTAAATAGTATTAATATATGGTTGTAGTTGAGATACCGGTATAGAGAGGGATCTGCAAACAAAATATATGCAGAGTAATACTAAAAGATGTGTTTCAATTATAAGAGAAATAAAATAAGTGTTAATAAAAAGTAGTTGCTGAAAGCAATTTGTTAAATGGGAAGGAAACTCGAGAGATGACCTTGTCTTTAAAGTTATTTATTTACCTTTCTATACATGTATGTATACGTTGTAAGTTTTAAATAGGAATTTCGTTGTAAATAGGAAACTTATAATAACTAACTATATCTCTTCATATTTTAACTTCATATTTTAACTAACCTTTTTTCCTTATTTTTACGACAATACTATAAAAGGCGTGTAGCCTTTATTACCTGTTTTATTAAATACGCTTTAAAACAAGCTATGTGTTCGGGCAATTTAGTCACATTGCCAACGCTGCTTGAAACTGATGGGGACCGAAGCGGTATCGAGAAGTGGTACAGCGGGCTGTCCGTGTGTGTGCGAACTTTGAACAGAACAGACTGTTATATATTATCGTCTTCATTTGTATTTTTATGGCGATGTAAAATAAATAATTTGTTTACTTTTGAGTCTGTTAATTTTTGGCAGTTCTGGCACAATATTAGCACATTAATTTTTTATACAGTCCACATATTTTTACACTATGTCTTATCTTCTGACGCATCTTTAAAGCAGCTTTTATCACCCCTATATGGCTGATGTATTTTGAATGAAAATAAGTTCTTAAAATGCCCTCTTAACAAACAAAGTTTACGTTTTTACTTTTTTTTCTAAATTATTTTTAAATTCGGAAATATAAGGGTAGCACATATCTAAATTGACATCTTGTGTATATATTACAATGACGAATTGTGAATTATGATGTTCAGTATAATATATTAATATTTATAGACTTAGTTTAAGAAGATCGCGGACGGTTCAAAATAATAGTAACACCACTTCTTATCGTTTATGAACGGCCACCGCCGGTCGTCTGATTTATGGTATTTGCTATTTTTTTTTTTTTTTTTTTTTTAAATAACAATAATATGATGGGCATGTCTTAATTTGTTGTGTGACATAGTGAACTGTCGAATTTTAAGGTGCTATTATTTTTTTCTCAAACCTATTATGGCTGTTTCTACTTCTTCTAAGTTATTAAATGGTTTTATGGAGGCAATTCAGCAGTACAATGTGAGAATTTATTTTAATTTATATTTTAAAATAGACCGATTCATTGCGAATAACAGTTTTTTTATTAAAAATCATTTATATAAACAAAATTTCAGTAGTGCTTTAAATACGGGCTCCGAGAACAAGAAAATATAAAATTCTTTGACCGTTATAATTATTTGTTTTCTTCATAAGATTTGGTAATTCTTTAAACGTTTTAATGCCAACCGTAATACGTAAATGAATATTAGTCCTAATACTAACTTGATTCATATAAATATGAGATCTTGTACGGTACTTATACAGATTTGAGTAAAACCTAATATTTATGTTTAATTTTGAATTTTGTGTATATCATTTTCCATTGTTAAATTTACTTTTTATTTAAAAATTTACATTTTTTTTGCCCACTCTCAAGTAAAGTATTGCAAGATGTTTAGGGCATCTACTGTAATGGGATTTTTAGTCCCGGGGGTTCGTAGGTCAAAGAAACAACTAATGTCGGGCAATCTCAGTTTATTAACCTCAGTTACGGGCCTATTTAAACACCTTTTAATAATAAAATAGATAATATAAATTACTAGCCAAGAAACAGGACAGTTGTAACCTTACCTTTTAATAATAAAAGCACTGACCCGGATTAAACCTTTTAACGGAATCACGGAGTCAAAGGGGCCACACTTTCTTATTAAATGGTGACAAACGAAGTAATAATCGTAAGAATACTCCGAGCAGAAATGTAGGGTTTAAGGAATGTCATATATTTCCACAAATAAAGAAAATATTTAAGACGCCGATATTCTAATAGAACAAACTATAGCAAAGGTAGAGGTCGTTCCGCTACAACCGCCCCCGGCGTAATCACCTATAAAATTAGGTGGTTAGGCATTATATATCTTTAAATGACTGGTATGAAATTGCCCCCGCGCTTTTCCCGTACTTGGATTTTCTAAAATGTAAGTGAAAGGCCTAATCTGAGCTTTTACTCTGTAAGGTCCCTCAAACAACAACATCATTTTTTTCGTTTCAGCAGCCAATGCTATGGATACCGGATTGGCTTTAAGCAATACTAAATCGCCTACATTACATTTCGGTGAAGGACGCGACGGATAAGACATTTTTCTTTTTTCCGCTCGACTCTGTAACATTTCACGGGCTAACACCAACTTTCGCTCAGGGCAATCTGGCGGAAGGTCAGGGAAACTAACAGTTTCTCTTAATAGGGATAAAGGCGGTAAGCCTAAATAAAGTTCTCGAGGGGAAAACCCGGTGGATTCATGGGTAACCGAATTCAAGAATTCGGAAAACTTTGGCAGCTCGTACGCCCACCGGCGATGATTTTCATTGCAATAAGTACGTAGAAGACGAGACAATTCTCTCATGTACCTCTCGACAGGATTGGCCTGAGGATGCCGAACGGAACAGAACACCGCAGTTACCCCTAAGGGTCGAAGAGTATCCTTCCAAGATTTAGCGGTAAATTGAGTACCATGATCAGTCAAAATTTGTTGAACTACCCCATGCTTAGGAAAATATTCAAGCAGCAAGCGATTTAGGATAGCTCTAGTAGTGGCCTTTCTAAGAGGATACAATGTAATAAATTTAGAAAAAACGTCGACGATTACACAAACACAAGTAACAATAAGTTACAACACCTCCTCGGTAGCGGCCCATAAAGATCAAGAGAAATTAACTCATTAATTTTATTAGCAATGATTGGTTGTGAAGGAGGTCTTGCCAGAATAGAAACTTTTGTACTTTGACAGATATCACATTTCTTCACAACGCTTTTAATTCCTTTATACATATTTTTCCACCATGCATCCCGCCGCAGCAATGTCCAAGTCTTATAAACACCAAAATGCCCCAGAGTTTCATGATAATGCTGGATAAAATCCTCCTGTAAAACTGATGGTATGCACAAAACGTACGGATCATCGAAAGGTTTACGGATGAACAACAAATCCCCATGCATTACGTATTGCTTAATTAAATTACCCTTTTGCAAGGATCTAATAATCTTACCGAAAACAGGATCACTCAATTGAAGTTTACTCAAATTTCTCAGTTGACTCTTAAATTCCCTAGAACAACAGAGGGACGACATCAGTCTATATCGCTTGCTCGATGGAGTCGATAACCTGGAATGAGGGTATCGAGACAAAGTATCTGCAATTACATTTTCAGAGCCCTTAACATAATGAATCGTATAATCAAACTCTTGCAGAGCAAGAGCTTATCGAGAAATTCGTGGAGTGAGCAGCCGACAGGATTGGATGTATACCAATGCTCTGTTATCTGTGAAAACCCGGAAATACCTTTCCAAAAGGAATATCCTAAACTTATGTACTGCCCAAACGATAGCTAATACCTCTTTCTCACAAGAACTGTAATTTTTTTCTCTGTCTAGCAAAAGACGACTTGCATAGGCAATAACCTTTCTCTGGCCCTCGATACTTTGGAAAAGCTATGCCCCCAACCCTACGTCACTGGCATCAGTCTGAACGCAATATTCAAAACCTTCGTGGGGATGACACAAGAGCACATCGTTGGTTAACATTTGTTTTAATTTTAAAAAGGAAATTTTTTGCTCTTCTTTCCAGTCCCACTTAGAGGACTTACGTAATAACTGTAAGTGGTTCTGCCAGTGTAGAAAATTGAGGGCAAAATGCTCTATCGAAATTACAGAGTCCCAAAAAAGACTGTACCCCTTTTTTATTATTTGGTCGGGAAAAAAATTCGATTGCCTCAAGTCGCGATTTATCTGGCTTTATTCCTTCGGTGGTTAAAGTATATCCCAAAAACGATAAACACTCCGGTACAAAAGAACATTTCTTAAACTTAAGTGTAAACCCGGCGTTCGCTAATCTTTCAAAAATTTCGCTCAAATGTTCCATATGTTTCTCAAAAGTCCTCGAAAAAACGAGGAGGTCATCTAAGTAATTTACACAAAGATCCGCCGTTAAATTATCTTTTAAGTTTATTTTAGCGTTTACTGTACGTAAAAAATCTGCACCCAAAATAATAGGATATATTAAATTTGGAATTAGTAAAAATTCATGAATAAACATGTACTTATCCAAAACTATAAATTCCACAAGTAATTGTTGAGTTTCCCGCCTTTCATTACTTTTAAAAGCCCCAGTAATCTTTACACCCGTTACTGAAAAAGATGGTATTTGATTTTGCAGATTTCCGAGTTGTTCGTAAATTTCTCAAGATAAACACGAACATTCTGATCCCGTATCAATAAGCGCTGGAAAATTAAAATGGAAAATTTTAAGAGAAATCACTGGAGAACGTGTGTCTAAAACTGAGTGTTCAAAATCACATTCATACAACAATTCATCAATGGGATTATTATTATTACAATTACAATTCATGGCCCCTTTTAATTTTATCTGCTCTGCCTCCGGGCAGAAAGACTAAGATCTTTCTAGTTTTCCTGCGTCTCTTCCAAAATATCTTGAACGAGACCTATGGTTGTGGTGCGGACATTTTATTTTGGCCCATGTTTATTAAAATTACCACTTAGAAATGGTAGTCTTTCCGACTTTTTACTCCTTTGAGGCGTATTTGATTGAAATGAGTAGCGACAGTTTCCACCAGCTGAACCATAAGTATTATTACTATTATAATAATTTGAGTTAAAACAATTGGCCTGTTGTAGCCTTGCTAATGCATCAGAAAAATTATTTATGCCCACTAAAAGGGACGAAATATGAGGTGGAAAATGCCTGGCTATAATGCAAATCAGTGAAATTTCGGAAAAAGCCGGTTGTAAGTGTTTTGCCATTGCTATATACTTAGTAAAATGCTGGGAATATGAACCACCCTCATAACGCGCAGCTTTTATTTGAAAGGTCACGTCCAACTGTCTTGTCTCATTCCAAAAAAAATTAACAAAAGCTGTCTTAAAACTATAAAAATCAACAAATGTTGTAAGAAAAGACTCAGCTTAAGACTTTGTCTTTCCTATAAAATTCATTTCTTAACTAGTAAAAAACTAATTTGGTTAAATAGTACCTGATACGCTCTACATACAAATTCAATTTGGTTTACAAAATCAATAGGATGAATGCTACCATTATTATCGAAATTTCCTACACTACTAAAAATATCTGAATTTAATATGTTATGGATATTTTGTAACGGTGGTTGGTGAATAAAATTACATTGATTAGTAGCTGGACCCATCGTTGATAAAAATGGTTGGCTGTTAAATCCCTGATAATACTTTGGAGAGGGGTTACCTGTAGCAGACGCTATTATCGGTGTTCCTGGGGGTTCCGGTTATGGCGGAAACCCACTTGCTGCGGCTGTTTGTCCATTATTTCTAGGGATTGCGTCCGTTTCAGGACTCGCTCTCGTAGAGGTGTTTATTTGGCCTGCTTTGCGTTGTCTTCTGGACTCGCCTCCGAAGCGACTGTCGGTAATGGTCCTGTCGTATTCCTCTCTTCGATTAAAAAGCTCCTAGATCTATCCATGTTTGATGGTCTTCGAGATCTTAAGTTCCTCGGTGAATGAACTACTGGAGGTCGTGGATTACCCATAGACGTGGATTCTTTGCCCCACGTTGGGCGCCAAGTTGTAATGGGATTTTTAGTCCCGGGGGTTCGTAGGTCAAAGAAACCACTAATGTCGGGAAATCTCAGTTTATTAACCTCAGTTACGGGCTTAGTTTTAACACCTTTTAATAATAAAATAGATAATATAAATTGCTAGCCTAGAAACAGGACAGTTGTAACCTTACCTTTTAATAATAAAAGCACTGACCCGGATTAAACCTTTTAACGGAATCACGGATTCAAAGGCGCCATACTTCTTTATTAAATGGTGACAAACGAAGTAATAATCATAAGAATATTCCGAGCAGAAATGTAGGGTTTAAAGAATGTCATACATTTCCACAAATAAAGAAAATATTTAAGACGCCGATATTCTAATAGAACAAACTATAGCAAAGGTAGAGGTCGTTCCGCTACACTACATCTCTTTCCTTATTTCCCTATAGGGTAAATAGTGTCATCAGCAAAAGTAAAATATCTTGCTTCAAGAATAGCACGTTAAAGATTTATTTATTTTTTTATTAATGGTCACCATATAAAATATTTAACTATTGATAATTTGACAGACTTGAAACAGTCACACACTTGACTACATGTATTCACACTTGTCAAAGATACTTAAAACAAAAATATGAGTAATATAGGCTAAATTGTAATAATAAAATAATAATAGAAATTAAAAAAAATTCAGGTTGGGTTTTAAGGTTGACTATTTAAAAATATGTTGACTTTACTCTTAGATGAGTTTAAGGAAGGTTTAAAAAGGTCAATGCTTTCCCGCAGCAAATTTATCTTTCTAAATTCTGACGAATGGGAAATTAAAGACATGACTTATTTTTTAATTTAAAATACTGTTTTTTGTTAAGTAAATATGTTTTGTTTAGGTTATACATAACATCTCTAAGTCCCGTTGTTAACCATTTTATTAACAGGTTATGCCTACCAAAATACGGCTTTTCCCAAGTCAATGGAAACTATTATACCTAATTGTTTTTTAACCAGATTCTCTAATATATAATTTATAAAATCAAAAGCGTTAGCAATAGTCCTACTGTTGTTCATAAAACCGTACTGAAACTCATCCGTTAAGTCGTGATCATTTATTAAAGTTAGCATTCTCTACTAAATTATTTTTCTAAAATCCTAGAAAACACACTCACCACTGAAATAGGCCTATAATTGTTTATATTTTTTTATCAGGTCTTCCCTAAACTTCTATTTTTATAACTAATACCAGCTTTTAGATCTTTAACTATTGAACCACCAGCCTAAGCGAAATATTTTGAGTGTCTGATATTATCTTTATATATTTTATCCCTAACTTAAATGAACTTGAGAATTTCATTATTTAACCATATGTTGTTTGATCAAATTCTAATTTTTTTTAGTATTCGCTGCCTTTCTTATACATTCTTTAATTAAATCGATTAGTTTCTGGCTTGTTATCATCTCTGTAGTTACAATGTATTGCCTAAAAGGGTTTATGTATTTTTCAAGGACAAAAGGACAACTTTGGAGTTTTCGACCTTCGTTAGAAAATCGTTAATCCAATGGAATTTATAATTTCTTACAAGCCTTTGCGGCTATTAATAAACCGAAGTGTGTTTTTGTCAGTTCTTGATTTAAAAATTATCCCATTATGGTGTAAAATCTAACGTGTATCCTAGATTGAAAGAACTCGTCCATTATCTCAAAGAGACCTACGTAACTAGAGAAAAAATAAAAAACTCCAAGTCTCAGTCTGAAAACACCTTTTTATGTATCCATCAGGTTACATATTTTGTGTTAGCCTTAACAGGCTAAGTACTTAGCAGGTCATCAAGCTATAAGGTCTGATGATGCTTTATTAGCGAAACATGTAACCTGATTGACACATAAAAAGATGTTTTGAGACTGAGATTTGGAGTTTTTTATTTTTTTCTCGTGCATCCTATATCAGTACTTTTTATTTCAATTTTTTTCTTAGACCTTTTTTAATAATTTTGCTTTTGCTGATTCATCCTTGAAAATCACTATAATAACATTATTTTTATTTTCTTTAACTATACGAAAAGCTATAAATTTGATGACTATTAAAATATTAGGATAGGTCCCAATTTTGTTAATAATTGCTGGCATGCTTTAATTTTCTATATAAGGAAGAGGATTTACTCAATTAAATATAGATTTTTTGCAACATAGACAAGCATGATAAAGCCTGATGATCATTAAGAACAGATTTATTGCAAATATCACAAGCCTCTATTTTTGAGCGCCTTAATATTTATATTTATTTTCCTGCCTGTTACTTTGATGGCTAGCTGGCCAGACCACCACTAGCTAACTTAAGTGTATATATTTTTAGAAAAGTGCGGTTAAGTAGTTTTATTTAATAGTAATTATAAGTACGATTTTGAATTTTGGGACATTTTTTATCGATGGTACTGTAAAAGCCCAAAAATAGCTTTAATTGTTACAAAACCAAGTTATTCCTGACATTCAAATCTTCTCTAAGACCCGGGACCGGTCAATGCAGTGCTTAAAATTATATAATTATGCTTTAACAAGTATAGTCCTATAAGTGGAACTGGTATATACTAGCCTCTTAGATCTTTAGATTTATTTCCAATTATTAGTTATTTTTGGGATTATCTTAAGCAGGCTTTTTACAAACACAAAATTTATTAGGCCAACAAATTTAGAGAACTTGCAAGAAAAAATTATTGCATGTGCCAATTTCAAATCACGCAAAACTTTTTTGGTATGGAATAGCTGTTATGATAGGTTAACCCATTTAATACCAAGGACGGAAATAAGAAAAAAAGACAACTTTTTGCAAAAAGTATTTATTGATGTGTATAAAAGAACATATTAAAAAAAAATGTTTTTTTGTTAATTTTAGGAAAAAAAAGGTGGTGCGTGAACGAACCACTGGGAACGAATAACATTTTTTTTTTAACATTTGGCCTAACTCTAAATATTTTAAATAATAAAGTTATATTTAAATACAAATATTTATAGAGATCTGTAAAATATTTTTAGTTTTCAAAATTTGTTTCTGTACTTTCAAAAAAACAACTTTACAGTTTGTATTGTACAGATATATATTGTATGACTATGATATACTCTACATCTACGACGCAGCTTCTGAGCATGAGAGACCATAAGGTGGCCTTGGATATCGAAGCGCAATTCATCGATATTAGCACCAACGTTCCTTACAACTCTATTAGCGTCTGTTTTTAGAAGACATTGGGCTATATATGACTTGAAATCTACTTGTGATATTTCATTTTCCTTTACCAAGTTGTATATCTTCCATGCATTTACTACCAAACTATCCAATTCATTGCAAAATATCGGCCACCACCATTTCTTTCCCAAAATTTGGGATCGGTAGTTTGCAATGCCATTGTCGTGTAGATCTTACCCCACCCATAAACTTATTATATTTAGATATTGCATAAGGCTGTTGAATGAATGTTTCTATTCGTTATTTTTTTGTTCGATTGTCACGGATGGTGCCTGTTGCAAAAACACCATTTTGTGTTAAGTAAACAAAAAGTTTGAAAGACGAAAAAAAATGTCAAAAAAGATTTGATGATTTTGTAGTTTTTCTACTACAGACAGTAAGCTCATAACAACATCACCACCCAAACCTAGCTCTGAGTGTTTTTTTATCTTGAGCTCCAGCATACGGAAGGGAATAAAAAAGGTATACATTAGATGAACAAAGGCACCATAATTTGAACCCAAAACGCACTGGCTTTCCCTTTATAAACATTTTGCAAGGATGTCGGCCAAAATATGGCACCATTTGTTCATCTATTGAAAGATTGAAAGCAAAAATTCCAAACTGCACATTTTTCTTATTGAGTAAATCTAAAAAAGGCCTAACTTTGGAAAATTTATCTTTCTTGTCCAATAAAGAATTATCTGATAAGTGCAAATTTTGCTTTATTGGTTTAAATTTATTCCTGCTCATCTATTTTTTTATTAGATCAATTCCTTTATCCTCATCCGTTGACCAATAATGTTGAATTCTAGGTAAAGAATAATATCCCGAAAATAAAAGAATGCCTATGAAATTTAAAAGTTCAGGTTTTATTATTAAAAAATTAAGGCGATTGTTATCATGGGCATACATTACAGAAAAATTTAACAAAAGTTCTATGACATCGTCATCAAAAAACAAATAAAATATCTCAAGGGGAGACTTTTTAAAAAGAAGGTTTTGTAAATTTTCCCTAAGCTGAAATTCTGTAGATACGGGTTCATGGGTATACGTTATCTGACCTTTTTTCCACTTCGGTAAAATAGCTTTTATACTTACAGAAGCGAGCAACTTTCTTCTTTTTGAAGCCAATATTTCTGCATCCGAGAGATCCCACTCTTGTTCGTTTCTCATGCGTTTGCCCTCATTTTCGGTATCATTCTCATTCAACTCTGGCTGCTCTGAAATATGTAGCTCAAAAGTTCCAACTATTTCATTAGGCCTTTGACTATCTACCATGTTATTATCATCATCAATCTCCTCTTCGTCTGTCAATATATCAAGATCAGGTGGAATATAAACAGCATCAATAGTGTCTAAAAGTAAAAATAATATTTTTTGTAATGCTGATGTTGTAACAATAATTGAGCTATTATATTTTTATTATAGTAAAAAAAATAATTTATAATGTAGCATACATCAAAGTTCCTAACAAACTTACCATTTTCCTGATTTTCCAAGCTCAGAACCACTTCGTTCAAGGCGTCTTCTAATTCACTTTGAGTTAAAAATTTTCGGAAAGATTTTTTTTTAGTTATCACAAAAGATGTAAACTCTTGCACACTATATCGAATAATGATAAAACACATTTTTCATTTAGATATTGAAGTTGGTCTAGGTAGGCGAAATTTAATAGTTTATTACACCAATAAAACCAGTGGTGCATTGATGAACCATTGAATACATTTCAAGAATTTTATAAAAACTCATTTTTAGTGGCAACCCATTTTTTGTATTTCCATAAGTACACATTATGTTTTTATTATAAACGATATAATATTCGTCAAACATACAATAATTATTTTGAAAATGGCGATAAAAACTTATCAAAAAAATAATGATTTTTTATCAATATTTAAACATCTATATTTCTATGCTTTATCGACGTAAAACGTATTCCTCCAAATTTTTATTTCATTTTATATCGAACTACTCATACGTAACAAAAAACCTAAGAAAAAAAATTGGGAATGTTTTATATAGTCCCAAAGTTAGTGGTTCACGAACGCAACACTGGTACAAAATGAGCTTATTTTCTAGGAAAAAAAGAAAGTCTGGTTGAGAAATTAAGTTAAATAATTCATTTTTGTTAAACTTATTTCCAAGAGTTTTAATTTTATTTTTGTAAAGGGTTTAAAACTTTCATCAAAATTTATATTTAATTTAAATTAGAAGAATATCTCAATTTTTATTTTGCAATACACTGCATGATGAACGTTTTAATACTTTACAATTCTCTGAGCGCTTTACGCTAATGAATGTAAAGCCTACATTATATGAATATTATAAAAGATTCAGAACTTTCACATAATATTTTGCGAAATTTTATTGCAAATAAATTAGTTACCCTCTATCATTCGGACGCTTACTGACGTGCTGAATTTTTTTTTTAATTTTTAATATTGTACAATTTGGCTAAATAAGTATTATCTATTCAATATTTTCCACTAATATATGCATATATATTTATTTTCGCGCTATTAAATTGTCAAATTTAAAGTTATTTAGTTAGATGGTACTTATGCCGCCTTTCTACAGTCCACTGTTTAAAGGAAATAGAAGATTGATGGTAAGAAGTAATGGCCTCTTGCTGTTTTTTCCCTTGAATGTAAAATGTGTATTCTTTTGCTAAAAATTATAAAACGCTTAAGGTAGTAAATGTGGTTGTGCAGCAAATCATTTACTGGTGATGATTACTGGCAGGTCGCTCACTGCAAGATACGCTGATACCTAAGGTACGTTCTAAATTGTATAATTATATGTTGGATGGTTCAGTCGAAAATTAGCTTTTTAATCAAATTTAACCAATAGTCCTTTAACAGCCTATTATCTAATAAATAACCTATTCCCAAAAAAAGACAAAATTAAACAATTTCCATAAGTAAGTGCTCGGCAGAAAAAATTACTTTCTCGCTGCCGAATCACCCATGCATTAACATGCATCAGAAGTATAAAGGTAAGTCATTTGGTTAAATAGAGAAAAATAATGCTTCACCTACGTCGATTTCCCTCTTGTGGTTTGCTCGTCTTGTCCTAAACTTTATTTAATGTGGGTTGAACAATAGTCAGTGGTAAGTAGAAGAAATGTTGTCGTTTCCCTATAAACTTGTGACTTAGATTTATTATTGCGAAGTGAATACATTGATGCTGCAGCCAAGACCTTAGTTGACTGGACTTGTATATTTTTAACATATTTACTTTCTGCATCTTACCTAAATAAAGGAAACAATAATATATTTTTTAATTATTTAAGAATATTAAATAACACTGCTTAATAACAAAAACAAATATTGGCCCATTTGTTAAAGTAAATGCACCTTTGAAGTAAACCTATTTTTATCAATTACGCCAATATATATAAAACATCAATATATAAAAATAATGCCTCCCCAGCGGCTCCATAATAGAGCCGCCAAAAATACAGTGAATAGGTTTACAGGTTTATACTATCAAACATTTTGTTAAAAAATGATGATGAAGATTGATATTTTCGATAATTTTTTTGAAAAATACAAATTTTATATTTAGGAAAGAGGGCGAAAATTAAAATTTAAGCATAGGTCGTATTTTAAAATGGCTTAACACTATATACTTACTAAATATTATATTATGTACAAATAATTGAAAACACAATTTGTACAATACTTATCAAACTCCAGGTGAGTATTGTACACGTAAATTAAATAAAAACTCAAATATTCTTATCAGTTTCTCAATTGTTTTTAAATTATATCGCAATTAAAATGTTTTAAATGGTTTATCGCTTCTTATCCCAAATGCTGTAGGTATCGATGGTTTGATCCGTTTTATTATTCTGACATGTGTTAGTGTCAGTGTGTTTGACGCATTTATTTTCTAGTTTGTATTATTAAAATAGCATAAAATGTTACACATTTAAAATATGCAAAATTACTAAGCTGCATTAAAAACAAACTTATTTTTAGATAATAGTATTTTTAGAAAAATTCTCATAGATACGCACCTTTGGCCGAAAGCAGTTATTATTAAGTAAAAATTAATTTTTATATGGAAGGCTTCAAAGCAATTGGGATGCAGATGCACGTTACGTTTTTTTGTACCGTGTTGTCTTTTATATTTAGACAAAGCCTAGCTCGGTTATTATACGAGGTGGAAAAAAAAGTTTTATATAAAAGTTGTAGGGTTTACCTTAAATCGCCAGGAAATGTTATAAAATATAATACAGGGGTATCGCAAAGTTAATAAAAAATACACAGTTCATTTTTTTTTAAATGGAACCCCTTGTATATTTTTACATTACATAAAAGACATTTTTTTTCTGATCTCAAAAATATATAATATGTTAATATTTGGTTTAGCCGTTTTCCCAATATTTATCTTTAAAAAATTAAAAAATAAAACAACTGTTTACCCGAATCCCCGTTGCTATGGTGTTTATCGGTAACAATAAAATAAATAATGTTATTTGTTGGGCTGTCACTGTCAATGTTTCTGCTATTTCTTTTGAATATGGGTTATACCGAAGAAGAAAAGTTTGAAATTATGAGGTTGTTTTAAAAAAACAACAATAATGTTGCTCGAGCGCAAGCTGAATATCACCGTATTCATCCCGAAATGAGAGTTCCTGCTAGGTCCACTTTTTATTACACTGAAAGGAGTATGAGAAACCACAAAAATCTACAAAGAAAAAAACGAACAGTTTTAGCTAACGCGGATGAAGAACTACAAATTTTATTATATTTTCAAGGTAAAAAGTTATTTTATATTTAAGAGCCTTATAAGAATTATAATTTATACTTTGATTTTTGTAGAAAAACCATATTTATCAACCGTATATGCTAGTAGACACTTTCAATGCTCTAGATCTAAGATTCAAAGAGTTCTTCAGAAATATGGATATCATCCTTACAAATTGATGCCAGTACAAAAATTAACAAATAATCATGAAATAAGAAGGCTAACATACTGTAATCAGATGTTAGATATAAAAAACGTAGATAACGATATCTTTAATAAAATCTTGTGGATGGATGAAGCTGTATTTACAACAGCAGGGATGTATAATAGAAAAAATACTCACATGTGGGCACCAGCAAATCCTCACGCATACGTCGAAATAAAAAAACAGGGCAGAATGTCATTAAATGTGTGGTGTGGTATCCTTAGAAACCAAATAATTGGACCCATTATATTTTAAGGATCTTTAACTGGAAATAGGTATTTGCGGTTTCTAGAAAATGAGATTGAAGCTTTATTAGAAGAAATACCTTTAAGAGAATATACCAATATTATATGGCATCAAGATGGCACCCCGCCTCATAACTTTAGGCCAGTAAGGATTTTTTTAAATAATCGTTTTATTCAGTGGATTGGAACCCATGGTACCATTAACTGGCCACCAAACAGCCCTGATTTGACTCCTCTAGATAGTTTTTTATGGGGGTATCTTAAAAATGAAGTTTATAAGGAAAGAAGTGAAAATTTGGAGGAATTAAGGGAAAAAATTCAAAGAAGTATAAACTCCTTAAATGAAGAACACCCTGAATATATTTCAAATGCTCTGTTAAAACTGGACAAAGATTATAGAAACTGCGTTGAAAATAATGGCGGCCATATACAAAATTTGTAAATATTTAAAGAAACAAGGCTCAAAGGTTTTTTTTTCAAAAAACCAATTTTTTTTTAAAAATGATGAATTAAATATTAACATTTTATATATTTTTGAAATTAGAAAAAAAAATGTCTTTCATTTAAAGTAAAAATATACAAGGGGTTCCATTTTAAAAAAAATTAACTTTGTGTTTTTTATTAACTTTGCGATACCCCTGTATTATATTTTATAACATTTCCTGGAGATTTAAGGTAAACCCTATAACTTTTATATCAATTTTTTTTTTATACCTCGTATAGTAACCGAGCCAGGCTCTGTCTAAATATAAAAGACAACCCTGTACATATAAATGGTAATACTTTTGCAAAAGTGATATTACTTTGTTGCACTATTAGTTTTTCTAATTATATGCCCGATTATGCCCAAATTTGTCATTGCTATGCAGCAAATTCTCTCTGATAAATGAATGTGTTGTTCTATTGACCTAAACTAATTACGAATCATACTTTCTCTTACAATTCGACCAGCATATGTCAGTTTGCGACGGTTTATGATAGCCAGACAGTACAAGTATTTCAAAATATTTCTTAAATTGTCGATTACTTGCTGACAAATAGAGAAAATATTTTAAGGGGCGACTGACTGCCATGTTCGAATACTATGTTTTTGACTAAACGATTGAATTGGTAGCTGGTTTAAGCTTGAGTCTTGCATTTTGCAAAAGCGCTTAGTAGTAGCTCATCTTCATGATCAAAATCACCATCTCTGCTTACTTGAATTTCATTGTTCCGATAATATCAGTATCAAAAAGCGCAGGCAGAAAATTGTAGCATGCCCTTCGTTTGGAACTCGCCTTACATACACCCTAAGGTTGCTCATTCCATTTTCAGAGCAAGTGAGAAGTTGTTTTAATTAAATGGGTAAGAAAATGTTCACCTTATACTATCAAATATGTATATGTGATTTGAAAAAAAAATTGTAACTCTATTTTTGTTTTTGATATCTACTAGTTCTACGTTTTAGTGACTTAAATTAAAACGCTTTTCCAATAACCCTGTTTAGGGCAATAATTTGAATTAAAATAAAATTTTCTCCAATTAAATTTTGATCGATCCTCTCGATTTAAGGATCCTCATTCGTTATTTGGTCTGGTTCTGGCGGCACACAAATAACATCAATTATTTTAGCATTTACATAATCTAAGTCGTCCTGTATCTCAGCGTGTGATTCCTTTGTGATAAGTGGTCTTTTTTATTTCCCATTTCGACAGCTTACTGCAACAAAAACAAAACTGTCCGACTCTAACCATTTTGAAAATCTACTCAATCATAAAATTATTTGAAAACGCAATACCTCATCAGATCGTTGTTTTTCGATTCTTGTTTCAGTAATACATATAAATAAAAACTAGCTTACTTCATTTTTATTAACCATGAATCCAACGAAAAAAAAAAAATAACTGGCAGGTATATCAAAATGTTTGTATAATTCTGCATAAACTGCACTCTTACAAGACCGCTGCTCTGAGTAGCCACTTATTCGAAGATAGCTAGAAACTAACTGATGAGATTGGAGATCTGTTAACCCCTCGATTTCACAACATGGAACGCGGGAACATGCATGACTTCCATCGACAACCATTTATTGCAGGTATAAATATTTTTAAGAAATCACTTATGACAAAAATAAATATATATTTTAATGTGTGTACCGAGAAGCTAAATTATTTTTTTTTAATAAAAAAACAAGAACACCACAAAATTTTTGATAGATAAAAATATAAATAAAAAATATCGACACGCAAAAAGCAACTTGGATTAATATAAAATGCAATGGCGAGCTCACGAAGAATTGATACTCATTTGGTCATTCCATAGATAAGACTCATTATCACGGTTCATGCGAAAGGCCTACATCCATACCATGTAAATGAGTTAAAATTATTATCAGAGTAATTTGCTTTGAACATCAGAATGCAAATGTATTATCAGCACAATAGAGCTCCCGCACATTTTGCTCGTCAGGTCAAGCAATATTTAGACGAAGAATTTCCACGACTATGGATTGGTCCCTGTGGTCCTATTAGTTGGCCTCCAAGATCTCCAGACCTCACACTACTAAGCTATTATTTGAGTGGCTGGTTTAAAATATAAGTATGCAAAGTGAAAATCGACACTCGATAGGCCCCTTATTCCATGAATTAAAAATGTTATAAGTGTTTGTTAAATAAAGACATAAATCACTTAGAAAAGTAACAAATAACCTTCATAAACTAGTAGTTGTTTAGAGGTTAATGGCGGTTTTTTAAACATTTGTTAAAACAGCGATAGAATTTAAACCATGCCAATGTAGGAAATATTGTATGTTTTTAATTATGCTATATTTTCAAACCAAATAAGAATCGCGTAAGAACAGCTGAGTTTGTTAAAATTAATTTCACGCGTACAATACCTACCTGAAGTTTGGTGCATTCCTCCCGACTTACCCTGTATAAATAGGTCTGAAAGACAATTTGGATATTTGGTTTCAACTAACTTTCTGTCAACTTACATCCATTCGGCGGATTATTAAATATCTTATTGGTAGACAAAGGAGATGGAAACATAGCATAAGCAAAACATACACAAATACTATATCGAAGAACCCGGAGTCAAAACGAAAGTGATCTTAAAGTTACGATCAACAAATTCAAAAACACAAGTATGAAGAAAGCTCTATGGGAGTCTAAATGACGACATATTTAGAGATAGGCACAAAATTGTTAAAACGCGACTAAATAAGACAAGAAAAATAGAGAAAAGGCTACAGACCCACTAGATATCCCAAGAAAAACTTCTTGAATGAAAATCTTTTGATTTAACTAGATAATCCTTAGAACATTGAAATGGCTAGAATTAGCATTGCCATGGAACTATGGGCTGTTTGTTTGCTTGCAACATCTCTGATACAGGGATGCCAAATGCTTATGTAGAAATTGCAAGAAAAACACATTTTATAATATCATAAAAATTTGTCAGTTATATTGACAGGCGCAAAACAATATTATTCTTGTTCAATAAAATATGAAACATTTTTTGTCATAAAATATGATAAGATACTCTATAAAGCAGTTAAAATTACATGGATGTAGATAACGTATATTAGAGAAAAAGGTAACAACATCGCAACGGCGCTCGCTCGCATTGTTGATTCCACCGACGCAAGTAATCTTTACCAGTAATGTCGTCAAAAAATATGTAGATGATCAATATTTATTATTAGTAGATTGTGCTTTAAATTATAAAAAATATTTCTGTTTATGAAGTCTTTTTATAACGTTTATGAAGCGTTTTTTGAACGTACTTCATTAGAATAAAGGTACATATCTAATAAAAAGCATTTTTAACTAAATATATTATATTAAATATAGATTTCTTAAGAAGTTTTTATTATTCTACGTTTATGACGATGGTTGTCTCTTGATATGAGGTTATGACAATATCGATATTTATTTGTGAAAAAATTGGCTTAAAATGCTTTTTTCCTATGGTGCGGTACAAACGGCAGAAGTTTTTACTATCGTAACAATTCTCAAAAACATTGAAACGATTCAACATTTTTTTCTTTTTCAACCAAAAATTAAAAAAACACAGTTTCACAGTTACATTCGGCATTTGTGAACACAAGTTCACAAATGCCGAATGTTAACACAAAGCCGTTTGTCAAGATGAGATTTCACAAGATGCCATCAGCTTTTGCCTGCAGTGTTGCCATTTCAAATTTTTTAGAAGCTATTTTAAGAATAGGAATGTTAATATATATTCTTTTGCTTTGAAGGTGTTATTTTTGTTCTTAGAATAGCATATATCATCTATTTCTACTTGTTATTTTTAATCCAAAATTTAACATCAATAAGTTAAATTAACACTATATGTGTTGATATATACCTGAAAATTTCTTCTTTAGAAAATGCGTGTTAACTTGACAACAGAGAATCGATGAATATGATTGAATGAATGCCCCTGTGTACATGTTGAACTCAAGTTGTTGTTTATTAATTCTAGCCTTTCAATATTCTAAGAGATGATCAAACGATATTAGAACCTGACAGTGCTAAATTAGTCCTCCTATAGAAACCAAGAAAGTGGCGCAAACGCATGTGTAATTTTTGTATCTTTTCGAATATAATTAAACAATTTTTACACAAAAATATATTTCAAGTCAGTCCTGATATATTTATGAAATATTTTAGAGTTATATAATTCGTTTATATTTTAAAACGGAGGATACCAATATAAACAGCAATTCCGAAGATTAGACGTGGAAAAAACTATATAACAACAATCTTTAGACGTATTTCGGCGTTTTTTTTTTTAACAGTGGTTCGATAAATCAGTATCGATAAATCCGTGGTGGGAAGTTTTCAAATGAACACCCTGTATAAAACGCATTATAAAGGAAAGAGCTATCAATAAGCTTTAGATTTCTGCGGTAGTTTTCGATTTATAATAGATATTGCTAGTATCTTAAACTAGTGAATTATACTTGGGTTACCGAACAGATGGAGTGGTCACTTGATCGTTCTGTGCCGGAGGTGTGGCCTAGAGCCTCGATAGGGTTCATGACTTAGGGCACAGATATAAATAGCTCCGCACGGAGCTATTTACATCTATGCTTAGGGTTTTATTTAATTTTATTAGTCGAGCGGCTTTAGATCATTTTGGTTGAATTTTCTGCTGTTCGAATATTTGAATCTTCGCAATATTGAAAAGTTGAGATTGTGTTTATTTTTTTGTTAATTTGTTTGTTAACAAATAATGGCTGACGCGCCACGTACACCCCCATTGTCACCCCCCAAGAACGGAAATATTTGACCATTGCTGAAAAGGAAGTGATTATGAACATATATAAAACATGTGATAACGAACATCCAGCATACAACAAAGTGCAAAAAGTTCAGTTTACAGCAGAAGCAGCAGGTAATAAATATATTTAATATACAGTGTGTCCAAGGATGAGCGAATTTATAGGTGAAAATGACAAAAAATTTTGTGATTAAAATTTGACCGTTTGGCATCCAGCCCTGCTTGATTAAAAAATTTAATTTAGCATATTATTATTTTTTTTTAAATCAAGCTTGCCTTGATACGAACATTTTTTAAATTTTGTAAGTAGGTAAAGTGGAGGGTAAAGTAGTAATTCTAGGCAAGATATAAAAAAAGTTTATAAGAAAAGGTTGTTTAGAATGCGAAAATATGCGCGAATACCGCATTTCATAACCATAGACCTACTTTGATTTTTACGTTTTATGTACCAATGAATTTTTTTATTCATATTTAATTATTAGAGATTGAAATTTTTAAGAATCAAAGTAGGCCTATGGTTATGAAATTTGGTATACGGGCATAATTTTGCATTCTAAACAACTTTTTCTTATAAACTTTTTTTACATCATGCCTAGAAATACTACTTTACCTATTGATAAAATTTTAAAAATGCTGGTACCAAGGCTTGATTTTTAAAAAATAAAAATACGCTAAATTTCATTTTTAATCAAGCAGGGCTGGATGCCAAACAGTAAACCCCAATATATTAACATAACTTTGCATAACAAAATACTTAAAAGGGGTTATTATATCATTACCTGGCACAACCCCAAAATCGGTTTGGACCCATTTTATAGGCGACCGTATTAAATTTTAAAAAAAGCTGCTTACAAAGCAAAGATGTACGGTAAAATAATTTAAAATAAGTAGGCATAATTCTCCTCGTCTAAATCTGCCAAGGTTGCATCGATGGGCGGGCCTATATTTCGCGCACATCATTTACTCCATCTTTTTCGTAATCCGACTATAGTATGTAATGTAGCGTTTTTCCAATTCGTTAGGTATGATTTAAAATAATCGAAAATAGTCAACTAATTTTTTTAGACACTTTACTATGAATACACAATCACTTACGACTACTACTAATTATTTACAACTATTTAAATCTCGCGCCATTATTCTGGACTTTACTTCACTGAACTGACAATTGACTAGTATCATCGATGCGGCTTCTTATATACTCGGCAGAACGCTATTCTGGAAAAATCCCCCATAACCTGCGAGATGTCGTGAGTTGTCAGCACTTGAATCATCAATCAATCAATCAATCAATCAATCAATCAATCATATGCTTTATTGTCAAAAAAATTACAAAATTTTGTAGACAAAGCTAATAACAAAAAACATATAAAAACAAAACAAAACATAAAAATAAAATATACAAATCTAATCATTCCGGAATGACGGAAAATCAGGTGGTTTCTCGGTGTTATATCAAATATATATAAATGTTATCATTTCAATATTAATGTTTATTTTTACATATAGGAGCGAATCTATTCTGAATCTGTTCTAAAAGTTCTGAAATAAGCAGAGGTTTGAAACTATTTATAGAATCACATTTTCAAAAAAAAAAAGAATTTTCCTCCTGATAACAATTGATTCATTTAACAATTGAAAAATAAAGTTTTTTCTTTTTATATAACTACTTACCTCAACACCAAGGAATAATAATAAATCATACGTTACAAATGAGAGTGTCTGAGTTTAGAGCGTTATCGAAAAAGTAAGTTAAATTATTTAAATGTCTTCTCTAGATCATTGGTATATATTAGTAAGAATATCAAAACTTAAGCAGCCATATTCAGTAATTAAGCTAAGTCAAAATAATATATTCGATTTAAAAAACTTACAAGTTAACTGGGAAAAAAATCAATACAACCAAAAAGTCAATAAGTAGCAGATCGAAACTATTAAAACTTTAAAAAAAATTTTAAATAATTTTTCGAAGAAGGACCTTTATTTAATAACTATAACGATTCTTTTAATAGAAGGAGGAAACTCGTTAAATGTTAAAAGGGTTACCTTTACACAGACATGCCTGCTACACCATTAGGTAAAAAAAAATTGACCAACTTTAGTATCTTTGCTAAAAGAAAACAAGCCAATATCACGAATTCTTCTGAGATTTTTGTTTAAAACCAAAAAGGAATATGCAGACTCCGAGAATGAATATTAATTAATGTTATACCTATAAATAAGAGTAAGTTTTTATTATTTCAATATTCTATAAGTTGTTTGTTGTAATTGTTTAATTATATTTTGTAGATTTCTACTCATAAAATATTTTTAAAAAGACAAATTTTGGGTTTTTGTGAATTTTAGATTTTTTGTCATAATTAATCTATATTTGCTCTACTATTTCAAGGGCAGAAGAAATATGAAAAGTAATTCTATGTCTAAGTTAACTTTTAATTTGAATTTTATCTTGTGACATAGACTAGTTAATATTTAATATTACTCAAATTACGAGACAGTTTTAATACTACCCAAAACTCTTTATTTTACTATCGACAAGTGTTTTACTAATGGTGTTAGCATCTTCGAGAGAATAATAAAACTAAACTAAAACTTTTTACAAGTGGCCTTATATACTAAAGATGTAACTAGTCGAGTGGAAAATGCAATGAAATATGGCCGAACAAGCTTAATCACTAACTAAACTAGATAATTACCTGTAAGGGATTGAACCTTTATCAGTTAAGAAGATTTTTTTAATTTTGAATATTGCTAAACTTTCGTATGCATCTAATTTTCTATTGCTATTAACTGGTTTGAATAATTTTAAGTTGTTTATCCCTACAAAGTGACCAGTATTGAAAACGTGTTCAGACAAACTTGATTTTTTAACTCTTTAAATCTGACATTAAATGACCTTCTTGTTTGTAATTAATCTCATATATCCCGGACTTTTCATTGGTCTTTATTTTATCTTTTGGCTTTCCTAAAAGATTTCGTAATTTGGCCATACTTTGATAGATCATTCTTAGATCTAAGTCTTTGAAAATACTATCAGAGCCTCTCATCAAGATAGGATCATATGGTATTGCAACAAAAGTTTGCCTATTTTCATCTTGTTGAAATGTACTATAGTTTTTAAAATAAATTTTAAACATATGTCTTTTAATCAGCTTATCCTTTTACCCTAGCAATGTGATTATTTAACATTTTTTCGTCAAGTAATTTTATTAGTAAAAAGAACACCCCTATGTGCTCATTTTTCGATGATACATAAATGGTGACTTTTAAGCTTTATTTAATCTCTAGGTATTTTTAACTTTCTCCATAAAAGTAAGCTGTTAAAATACATACATGCTCAAAATCTAGGATATTTTATTTACAAAGTGGTTTTAAATTTTTAAAATAAATATTTTTTGTACTCATTTTAAGTGGAGATACCTCAATAACAAACTAATTATGACGTGATATGAAAATACAGACTTTCGTGAAAAAATTTAAATTTATTTACGATATTAAATTGCATTAAAATAAAATTTTCACCAATATTTTAGGCACATGAAGCAACAATAGGTTCTAAAATATCTCTAACGTTGCGGTCTACTGATAAAGAACAATTCAGAAAAGCGAACTCAATAACTCATAACTGTGACCCTTCTGTGTGTGTGATGGATTTAATTTCGCGTGACAGGTACTCTCTATATACGTACCCTTCGAGAATCTGATAATAAGCCAAAGCGAGATTCATCAGAAAATAAACCATTTTGACATTGGTTTTGCTCCCAAGTGATAAGTGCCTGAGTAGCCTTCAATTTACTAGATTACCTTCTCTCAATCTTCTGTATACGGTATTTCTTAAAACTGTCAGATTATGAGCTCCGCGCAGATGAATTGTTAAATGCGATGCTGTTACTATACCATTTGTTGGAGCTTCTAAGTGAACATATCAATTCATATGAGGATTAGCCACCCTTATTCGACCCAAATGCCTTTCGCGTGTGGTTCCAGTCTACCGATAATGACTCTAGAGGCAACAGATGACGCTTTGACTGGTGCTTATAGCATTGGCTACATCAATTTGATACGTTCCAGCCTCAAGCATCCCCAGAGCTCTTAACATCTCATTATATGCTTTATTTTTTATTTAAAAAACGCCTTTATTCCGTACTAAATTTAACAAAGAACTAATAATATTGTACATTATCGATATTGTGTATTATATAGGCATGTTTAAATAAACATTTTTTTTGTGAGTAAAATATTTTCAGATAAATTTAAGTCGTATATTTACAACAATAAATAGAACCGTGTTACACTCAACATAGTTTGAGGTAAAAAAGAAATAGCTATCAAAAAAAAATAGTTTAAGTTTTAAATATCCCTAGATTTTGAATATGTCTATAAAAGTGAGAAAAAAATTTTGGAGTTCTAGCCTCTGTTCTTTGGACTTCTAGCCTATCTGCAGGGAATTTACAGTTTCTATTTTTATTAAAAAAAGTAATGTTCCATGCTTTACAAATCAAATAACTTTATAATTTTGTAATGAAGTATGTGTAATAGCGAGCAAAACAAATTTTGAAAGGCTGATGATGCCTAAATACGCCTGGGAAAAAATCTCTTTAATCTAATGTAAGCAAAATTAATAAAAATATTGTAAATTTCTCTCTTACAAAATTCATGGTTTCAATTCATCAATGTGACATAACGATTATTTCCTTTTAATTACCAAAACTTCTTCCAAAGTTTATCAAATGCCATTAAGCTAATCCCGAGTTATGGATACAATTGGCAATAAAATGTCTATCTCTACTTTTGTTTTAATCCGATGCAGATTCGGTTAGAGCAAAACGTATTTGTTGTGACCGCACAACTTTAGTTATAAGGACAATAATAGAAAAAGGCTTAAAAACAATTATAGTGACGCCATCTAACTTTGGACTTAAATAATGTAACTGTGACGTATTAATAACGCGCGTCGCCATCCGTCGTCCACCCCAACATCAATCAATAGCTTTGTTTTGGTTCCGATTTTGGGATGACTCTAGAACTGCGCAGAACTCGTTGCGCCGTAAAGTAAAATCCGGAATCGCTCCCGTTTTAATTCTGCATGGTATGGAACCCGAACGCTTGACGCACTGACAGTAAACAGCTGATTCTGATTGTTTATTTACTAAACACAACTTGTTTTGAAATTTTGAATATTGCTTTGGTTTTGGACCTTTTTAAAACTTTTTTAAACATTAGGACTGGAATAAAAATGTCAATAGATTTAAAAAAAAATCAATAGATAATTCTTAGGTTAAGTGAAATCTATCTACAAGAAAACACTAAACATTAACAAAGCATAAAAAATAACTTATTTACTTCTTCTTCTTCTTCTTCTTCCTCTTCTTCTTCTCAAATTTGGTGAAGTCGAGTAAAATTGTAAGGATATATTTTTGCGCATGTGCGAACTGCCTGATTCTGAATTAATCCCTACTCTCGAGCAGGGATTTTTGGACGATTCTAGGACAATTCTGAACCGGTCCAACAAAAAACCAATACACCAAACTTTCAATTCGGAATCAATTCTAATTTAACCAAAACGTATAAAACAATCTGCGCATGTGCAAAACAATTCTAGGACGATTCTAACAGGAACCAAAACAAAGCTAATGAATAGGCAGTATGAAGTCGTCGCTCGACCAAGTAAAAAGTAGGTCGCGGTCGCCCTTCGCACAGTCGGTCTCCGTCATGAACTTTGCTCCCGATTTTGACGGGCAATAGCCGAACGGTATCTTTTATGTGCTATTTATAGCTCGCGGCGGTACTTCCCCGGTTTCAACTAAGCCTTTAGATGTTTAGTTATGTTTTTAGTAGTGATTTGTACAACGTATAGTTTTGTAGACTATATTTTGCACCATTTTATGAATTAATCGGGTTTAATAAAGTTGTGTTATATCAAAGGCTTGATTTATTTCTCAAAGTAAGGCGAACCCTTGGGCAAACCAGTGATTGGAAATACAATAAAATCCCTCAAGAAATTAGGAGGGTCTCTGCTCCGTGCAGTAGAGCGCTAAAATTATTGTGGAACGTAACCGCCACAATAAGTTGGTCCTTCGTGCCTGATACGCCTTTCGCCCCCAGATGTTTACAAGCCTGCTTTGGAAAATATAGTTCCTCTCCAGTGCCAGTTTGTGCCTCTCTAGTTCCAGTAGTGCCTTTCCAGTGCCCGGCTTTCTCCAGTTTGTTTCTACCATTCTCGTGTAGCAGTGAACTATAAAGTGAATTTGTGCTATGTGCTGTCTTTGTGCAAAAAAGATCTGCCACAACATTAAGCTGATAATTTGGTGAGCTTATTCCAATTTAACTATGTAACTCTTATGTGCATGTTTATCTATAATTCGTATGTTTAGATTTAGTTTATTTAACTTTTTATCTATATCTCTTATCTCTAGAATTTTTCTTGGCAACTATAGGTTTTAGTTTAAGTTAGATGTATACTTGTACCTACTTTATAATAGGAAATTTGCTCTCCGATGTACGGTATTATCCTACATATTACAGAAAAAGACTAAATACTTTCATAAATCTCTTTATGCAGATTTTCTTCTGTCTAAGTTAAGCATTTTAATTTATATTCTAAGATGTCAGACACTGACGAAAGAACCCAGGAAGTCGAGCAGCAAGTTGACTCTTATTCTCTGTTTATTACTTTGCAAAAGAAAATTAAGTCATGTAAATCTAGAGTAACTAGAATTTATAATTGGGTTCACACTAATATTAATCTAGAAAATGATTTGTATCAGTTTGAAATTAAGTATGAACCACTCACCTCTGTCTTTAAAGACTATGAATTACTTGGACAGGAAATTGAAGTTATAGATGAAAGTTTAATCAACACGGATGTAGATGAGAGTGAGATAAAATATTGTTCTGCTTTGTCAAGTCTAAAAAGAAAAATAAATGAATTAAAGGAGCCTAAATCTCACATAAGTATCTCATCTACACCTGTGCCCCAGTTGCTCTCACCTTCCCCTCACCATACTGTAGCGACATCTGTAAAATTGCCAGAGCTGTCCATCAGCCCCTTTACAGGTAATTTTTCTGACTGGAATTCCTTTTTCCAACTTTTTGATACTCTGATTTTAAAAAATAATGATCTTAATCAGCTGCAGAAGTTTATTTATTTAAAATCTTTTCTAAAGGGTGAGCCTCTTAATATAATTGACAATATAGAAGTTATAGAAAATAACTTAAATATAGCTCTTGACACTTTAAGAGATAGGTATGAAAATAAACTTAGAATAATTAGCCTATTGATAAAACGTCTTGTAAATTCTCCCTCCTTAGCTAAATGCAATGTGCAAACTCTAAGAGATTTTATCACAAAACTTAAACAAAGTATACAAGCTCTTCATAATATGAAGGTACCAGTTGAGCACTGGGATCTCATACTAATCGAATTATTCTTAGAAAAACTAGATTTTGCATCTCATAAAGCATTCGAATATGAAATTGGCCCTAAAACTTTTCCCACTCTTAAAAGATTCTTTGACTTTTTAGAGAAATGGTGTGATGTTCTGGAGAAACTAAACATATCAGAATCCAAGGCTTATAATAAGCCAGTTGCTAAGACTTCACATTTTGTCTCTCAAAGTTCTGCTCATTCTAAGGGCAGCACCACAATAAAATGTGAGTACTGCGGTCAAACTTCACATAAAATTTATAAATGCAATGAGTTTCAAAATTTGTCACAGCCACAAAGGTTTGCAGTTGTACAGAGAAACCAGCTTTGTAGAAATTGTCTAGGTAGCCAACATTCTGCTGACCAATGTCGCTCTAAATTAAATTGTAGATATTGCCACAAAAGACACCACTCTCTTTTGCATATTTTGCCAAATAGTGCTCAAAACCTCCCTCAACAAAGTGGTCATAGCTTTTCGCATGATGTCGAACCTAGTACCCTTAGAGCCATACCCAGTATGCAACCTACTGTACCACCTAGTGTACAGCAAAGACCTCAAACCCATATTGTTGTTCGCAGTGATTCGTGTTCCCAGGTGACAGAATTACCTACCTCAACTGAGTCTCTGTCAAGAAATATGGATTTTGCTCAAGAAACTCAGAGTACAAGTAATACAACCACACATTTGTCTGTCCTTCAAATGAAAAATGAAATACTGCTAGCTACAGCACTGATAACTATTTATTCTAAAGACAATCAACCTGTTCATGCTAGAGCTTTACTGGATAATGGCAGCTAAAGCACGTTCATTACCAAGGAGCTCTTAGTTAAACTTAATTTAACTCCCTATCAGCAGAATTTAGAAATATCTACTCTATCTGAAATTTGCTCTATGTCAAATCAAATGGTAGATATTAACTTTTCCCCTCTAAAAGCCAAAATTAAAAGGTTTTCAGCTTCTTGTGCTGTTTTAGAAAATATAACTTGTAAACTACCTCAGACTTTTGTAGATAGAAGTAAAATTGTTATTCCTTCAAATATAACTATTGCTGACCCTTCCTATTCAGTTCCAGGAAAGATAGATATCCTTTTAGGTGCAGATGTCTATTGTGATATACTGCTCGATGGTATTATTAAATTAGGAAATGGACTGCCTACTTTACAAAACACCCATTTAGGTTATATAATCTCCGGTCGTTTACCCTTAAATCAAAAAGAAAATGTATTAAATGCCACCCCTGTTGTTACAACACATTCATTGACAAGTAATTTTCCACATCAAGTGTCTTTATTTGTTCAGTCAAACTGTGTTGAAAATGATCTAAACATGTTAATTGAACGATTTTGGAAAATAGAAGAACTTCCTAAAAATTACCAACTCTCTTCGCCTGATGAGTTAGCAGAAGCAATTCTTCTAAATACTACAAAGATTTTACCTTCTGGTAGATTTCAAGTAGATTTACCACTTATAACACCCTCTGAGCACAAAAGGTTGGGTGACTCTTTTTACACTGCTCATAAAAGATTTTTGAATTTAGAGTCGAAGCTTATAAAAAACAGTTCTCTTTATGAGCAGTAAAAAGATTTTATACATGAATACATCTCTCTTGGACATGCAAAATATGTCCATTTAAAGCTTTGTAATGATATATTTGACCTTAAATATTTTTTACCCCATTATTGTGTGTTAAGAGAAGATAGCCTCACCACAAAACTAAGGGTTGTGTTTGATGGGTCAATAAAGACTTCAACTGGTGTCTCCCTAAACAATATCATGGTAAAGGGTTTTACCACACAGCCTGAGCTTTTTGACATTTTATTACGGTTCAGACTATTCAAATGGGTTTTTACAGTAGATATTCAAAAAATGTTTAGGCAAATTAGAATAAACCCCGATAAAACGTTTCTTTTAAATATTTTATGGCGTGATTCACATGATGAAGAACTAAAATGCCTTGAATTGCCTTCTTTGGAATTCTCAACTCGATATATTTGCCATATCAATTCCTAATTTTTCTATTAAAGAAACTTTCAACAAAAGAGAAGTCCTCTCCTTAATATCTCAGATTCTTGACCCCCTTGGGTTAATAAATCCAGTAACAGTAACAGCCAAATTATTAATGCAAAAAATTTGGCTTGAAAAAATTGATTGGGATGATAATCTGAGCTACGACACATTAAAGAAATGGTTAAGTTTTCTAAATAACCTTCATAATCTTAAAGATCTTCAGATTCCCAGGTCCTATTTTAATGGGAATGATATATTGTTTATAGAGCTACATGCCTTTTCAGACGCCAGTCTAAAGGCCTATGCTGCTTGTGCCTATCTTCGAGTCATTTATAAATCTGGTGTGGTTTCCTGCACACTGGTAACCTCAAAAAGCAGTGTTGCTCCCTTAAAAAAGATAACTTTGCCCCGTTTGGAGCTCATGGGAGCTATTCTTAGTAGCAAACTTACTCAGCGAGTTTTAGCTGTCTTAAAAGAAAGTATTGCCTTTCGCTCTATAAATTTCTGGTGTGATTCGGAGATAGTTTTAGCCTGGTTGCGCTCACATCCATCACGTTGGTCAGAATTTGTCTCAAACAGAGTTTCTGAAATACAAAATATTTCCAAAGATTTTAAATCGAGGTATATAAAGTCAAAGGAAAATCCCGCCGATATTCTATCGCGTGGAATATTACCTTCAGATCTAATAACCTTGGAATTATGGTGGCAAGGCCCACGATTCCTAAAGGACCCAAATTTTAATGTAAATAATTCTCCAGAAAGACCTCAAGTCATAGATCCTCCTAAACAAAGGAAGATAGTCAATTTGAATCTTCAGGAAGGCTCTGATTTTTATAATAACTTAGTTCAAAGATGTTCTGTGCTTTCTAAAATACAGCGCTCTTTAGCTTACTATATCAGATTTGCAAAAAGTTGTAAAACTCAGAACTAAGAAGACAGAGTTTACTAGGCCTATATCTAAGATTTGTCCTTTACCCATCGACTCGAATAACGTTTTAACCTAAAAATAGACACTGTTAATTTGAACCTCTCTATGTGTTTGGCTAAGTTACTTCTACGTTATACTTGTACCTTAGTTTAGGTTAGTATTTATTTCTTCTTGTTCTTATTTAAGTAACTTAGTTACTTCAACGCGGGGGAGTATGTTGTGACCAGCACAACTTTAGTTATAAGGACAATAATAGAAAAAGGCTTAAAAACAATTATAGTGACGCCATCTAACTTTGGACTTAAATAATGTAAATGTGACGTATTAATAACGCGCGTCGTCCACCCCAAAATCAATCAATGAATAGGCAGTATGAAGTCGTCGCTCGACCAAGTAAAAAGTAGGTCGCGGTCGCTCTTCGCACGGTCGGTCTCCGCCTTGAACTTTGCTCCCGATTTTAGCGGGCAATAGCTGATCGGTATCTTTTATGTGCTATTTATAGCTCGCGGCGGTACTTCCCCGGTTTGTTTCAACTAAGCCTTTAGATGTTTAGTTATGTTTTTAGTAGTGATTTGTACAACGTATAGTTTTGTAGACTATATTTTGGACCATTTTATGAATTAATCGGGTTTAATAAAGTTGTGTTAAATCAAAAGGTGCTTGATTTATTTCCCAAAGTAAGGCGAACCCTTGGGCAAACCAGTGATTGGAAATACAATAAAATCCCTCAAGAAATTAGGAGGATCTCTGCTCCGTGCAGTAGAGCGCTAAAATTATTGTGGAACATAACCGCCACAGTATTTGTGACAAAATGTAACCAAAAAGATTGATTACATTCACTATAGCAGTAGAGCCTAAATGAAAATCTCAAAAAAAAAAGAATCAAATCAGATTAACCGCATTTCAAAAAATTTACGTTTCTGTTAATTAACTATAATTTTCCCGTTATATCAGTTTTTTCTAGGAAACGATAAACGAATATTCCTACAGTTAATTGCCTGGCCGCAGAAAACCCCTTTTCTTTTAAGGAATAATTAATTCTACTTTTGTTTTCTTTAGAATATACAGAAAGGAGCTTGTAATAACTTTAAAATCACATTTTAATAGCTAGATGGTAACCCTAATGATGATTAAAGACCACTGTTGAAGAAAAAATTTAAAATTTGTTTTTATCTAGCTACTGAAGTGTACTTTAGGAAATTTTCAGTTAATGTGAGGTGGTGGAATAAATGACCAAGTTTAAATAGGGAAAAAAATTACTTTGCCTTTTATAAGGTAAGTTAATATACATGTGTTAGCGTCAAGACAATAATAAAATGTACTCCTATTTATAACAAGCCACGAGATTGCGTAAAGAACTTTAGCTTAGTGTATTTTAAAAATATTTTTTTTTGGATTGAGTTGGGTTGGCACCTCTTTTTTATCTTAAATAAAGCACAAAAAAATCCTATACATGTGCTTTAATGTATTTTAATGAAAAGTAGGCTTAATATTTGTCATTAAAAAATGTGGACGCAAAATTGAAATTCATGAAACTTGCAAGTGTAAAAATTTACAAAATAAAAAAATGGAAAACTATATAAATTTATTTAAATGTAATTCAGATTTTTTCAACATTCCTTTCATTTAATATATTGAACTTTTTTTTGAAGAAAATATCAAATAACAAATTTAATACAAATAGAGCTTATTATTGACAATTTTAATAGCTATCATCCACAACTACAATTCTACAATTTGGCATAACAAAAATACCAAAAGATATTGAAAACAACATTATTAACAAAATTCCGTGTGATGAAGTTCCGTGTAAAGATATTGGGCAAACATCTACAGAGATACCAAAAATAAAAATTGGAATTATATAATTCAGGACCCCTTTCAGCACTCCTTTGACTTTTTTGGTAATGAAATTTTGGTCTTATTATACAATTAAACTATAGCAATAGGCCAACCTAAAGCATATTAAAAGACAAAACTATCAGAGAGTATAATAAATCGAGAAACTCAATACATTCTATTGTTACTGGAACAACTTTAAAGCCAAAAATCATTTTCAAATCTGCAATCTCCTAAGCGAGGATGGTATTTCGAAACTGCTTTTTAAGTAGAAGTGAAAAAAAAGAAAAAAATAATCAATTTGACTAAAAAAAATGCTTTAATAATCAAGTTAAAGCTGAAAATGTTAGTTTCCCACCATTTCAAACCACTGCCATTTATTACCATCATATCACTTTTTTGAGAGGGTTTACTTTACCGAAATACGGTAAATGACTCTGCGGTGGTGTTCTGTGATCTATCTGTTGTCAAAGCTTAAGAAGTATGGCTTCCAAGGTTCGTGGTTTAGGCCCTAGGTTAAAGGAGATTCTCTTTATCGAACACAAAATATATCTATATACAAAATATACCTAAGAAGTCTGCTTTGGGTTTTATTTTATTCCTTCTGTATAGTAATGACTTTCATCTAAATATTGCACTTTCTTAATATACCAAGGACTAAGTTCCTAGTTATTGATGGAGAGTTATATTTTAAAACTCATATTATCACACTGAGCAAAAAGCTTTTATCTGGCAGTCTTATTGTGAAAGCTATAAAGGAAGAATAAGGCTAATAACTAACATGGTCGGTGTATTTGTCCTTGTTTAAATCTTACCTAGATTATGGTATACTGAGAAGTGGCAAATCAAGGCCTTTTAAACTTGCTTTTTTGTCTACAGAAGAAGGTGATTAAATTTGTGGTTAATGTAGATCAAAAAGAAGCCCGCAGACCATACTTTAAGACTCAAATTTCCATGTTGAAGACATAAAAAATAAGAAAAGGACAACCTTAAGATATAAGAAAGGGTACTAACCGACGAATATGTAGCTATTTTTGTGCTTCCGATATAATTGCTTAAGTAATAAGTTTTAAGGTGAGTTAATTGCTTTAAGCTGTATAGTGAATAAAAGCAACCAGTTTAATATAATAATCTTGCAAGTTATTAAGTGTTAGCTTTTTAATTATTATCGACGATTTTCATCAAGAAGGCGTCTAACTTCCTTATCTGACCGATACAGGCAATTAGCAATCTAAAAGATACTTTCTTCGCTTTACTTAGAGAAAGACCATGAAAATACTTTTGAGTTAATAGCAGACTTTATCAGAAACATTTTTAAGGTAAATTGATTTAAAAATTAAATTGTTTGTGCTTTTCGTATGGGATCACCTTCGGCGGGTGATTCTGGGCCAAAAACAATATTATTTGTCTTTGTCATAAACTAGAAGTGCAGCGAAGTTTACAATGCTAGAAACCTTTAAAAACTACAGGATATTGCATTTTTGAAGATTTAATAACAGAATGGTGCGATAGCCTTATGGATGCTAAAAAAACTATGGAAAAAAAGACGCGTTACAACTGAAATTTAAATATGCTCATACTATATTTTGTTTATATTCTTTTCTATATGATAGGTTTGGCCTTTCATATTTTATTAATAAGCAATTAATTTAAAGTATTTTTTTTTAAATCTTATTTTGAATTTATGTGCGGTTAATAAATAACTTTTAGAACATCCTCTGACTTATTATATTAACTATTGATTATTAAATATGTATAAACGTTGCTATATTTACATTTTTATATTAGTATAAATAATAATTTTTTTTTTATATTAGTATAACAAATAATTCTGATATTGTTACTGGCGGCAATTTATGCTGAATTCACGCATGGCTTATACATAGACTTTGTTACTTGAACGTTCGATCTCTGCGCGCTGGGTTTCATGTTACTAGTGATTTATGAAGCAAAAATAACTTTGTTAGTACCCAGTACGGAGAGAATACAGAACATACCTTATAGAACCAGACTGGGAAATACTTTTTAAATATACCTTTCTAGATCTTCTCATAAGTAGAGATGCTTCACTTGTTTCCCTTGCTACTACTTTTGACGTAGACGAGATATCGGTTCACATGTTGCTGTTATTTAAGATAAAACTTATTAAAGCTAAATCTGAACCTGAAAAACTTATCGCAATTTTAAGAACTGACTAACTACGTTCTGCATTTAAGCTTTGATAATAAAAAAGTTATATTTTTTTAATAATAATATTAATATGATTGCGTGTTTCAATTCGAAATCAATATAAATATTTGGCAAACACGTTCCCTTTAAAGCTGAAAAAATTACAAAATAGCTGTCACCCTGTATAAAGCATAAAATTTGGGATTTTTAATGAGGCTTTGATATAAATATCAGAAAACGAAGTCATCTAATGCGTTTAAACTCTATAAATCCTCACGAGTATTAAAATATCATTTTAAAGTAACAATGCAGTATGAGAAAAAAGCTTCGAATTATTAGGAATTTAAAGACTTGCTGTAACGTTTATGCATATGCTGATGCTGTAATATCCAGTTTAAGGGATATTTTAGTAACCAGTTCTACGCATGGAAGGAATAAATAAAAAACATTTTGAGGAACATTTTACTACATTCTATTATAGCGTTCGTAAGTAACTGTCCAACATCGACTTTTAATAGTAGCACTCTCTTAGTTCTACTCAAAACTAGTTCACACTAATACACTGGAACCTAATTACCTCAATCATACGATGTATACATTCAAAGATCAAACTTGCACACTCAGACATAAACTATCTAAAATATATTAAATAATATTTCATAATACCTATTCCTAAAGTAAACCTATAACAAAAGCTGTCCTACATATTAGGAAATAATTAAAAACAATTTGTTTAGACTAATGTTAAAATATGTCCTAGATCTATGTTACATTTATTACTACATCTATTACACCTTCCGGGCAGAAAAAAGAAAAATGTTTTTGTTTACCGAAAATATGTTTCTAACCATATGACAGTTTTTTAATACTAAAAGTGTTACATGCAGATTTTGCCCTAAGCATGTAACATGGGATTTCATATAAATTCGGGCAAAAGTTTATGGGTTTTGGTATCGGCTTGAAAGGGTTGTGTGATTTACAGTTTTATAAATGGAATTTGGGGTTTGATAGTAATGCAATTTATTTTTTTTTAAGGCTTTTGGGGCTTTATTATTTTTAGGAATGTATTTACCTACCCTATCCTGTCAGCACACCTCTGTGGAGTTAGTCGTATTATGTTTCCTTAGTCCCTATTCATGTACCTGGTGTTGGGAACTTTCTGACCTTTGGTTTGTTTGTCAAGAGTTTCTATGAGGCCGGTATATGTCTGGGGTATGGAGGGACTTCTAAAGGGTGCTGTTGTGCCACAGATTGTGCTATGAGTGGAGTAAATAAGACCTTTTAGATGGTGATCCGTTAGTGTAGGAAAACTTACAAATACTTTCTTCTATAGCGGAATCATGTTGGGCAAGGTATCCTAATTGATTTGAAATTGGCCTCCCCAGTTTTGCTTGCTATGTTTCCCTTCAATTCTTCAAGTTAAGTTTTAGTAAATAAACGTGCCTTGATATCTGAGCTGGGATTCTAAAATCACGACTCGATTTCGATACGATCACGACTTCGAATTCGATCGCGACTCAGTCGTGACGACAAGGGTGATTTTAAATTTCAATCGTCGGCTAAACTCGTTTTATTTGATTTGATTTAGGTTTCTTGGTACATATTAGTTATTTTCCCTAATATTTGATAGATGCAAACGTCAATTAACACTACTACGTCAATTAATACAACAGTAAACACTAAGAATTTTTATTTATTTTGTTAATTTTTTTCGCCTTCGTGTTTTTTTATTTAAATATATGCCTATTTTATTTCTATAAAATAAAAAAAAATCGTTTAAAACCACCACTATCCATTGGAAAATAATAATTCAATTCATTGAAAATCACAAAAACTTGTTGTGTTCATCCACTTTTGGTTTTAATATGGCAACATGGGTGCAATCAATAGGACCTATAACACCAGGGAAATTTGATCTCTCTATAAATGTTAATTTATTAATTTCTCTCATCTCTTATATTTGAAAAATTAATCGGTCAGCAAGGTGATTGTCAATAATTTCAGTAATTTTATGGATTCAACGACTTGCAGTAGTTTCGCTAATTCCAAATTTAAAATCTTGTCCAATGATTCTTTGGTAATAATCCGTGGCATAAAATCTTGACATACTAAAACTGCCCATTCAATGATAACTCTACTTCTTCTGTCTGTATTATTAACAGAAGGTTGTGGAAAATAGGGTCGAATTAAATATATTAATTGTTGTGTTTAAGAAAGCTTTTTGATGTACTAATGAAAACCAGCTGGTATGACTATTGGTAAACAATAAATGAAACAAATACGTTTAAAAAAAGATGCTGTCACATTATGCACGTATTAAAAAAGGAAGAAGCTATATCGTCTGGTGTATACGATATACCCAAACGTGTCGCCGACAAATCGTTAAAAACTAGGCAATCCGCAAAACACTCACGACTGAAAATTTTATTTAGAATCAGTCATATCGAATAATCGTGTCGAATCGTGCTTTTAGAATCCCAGCCCTGGTGTCTAACCATACTAGCCGATTGACAGTGACTGTGATTGACAGTAATGACTATTGACACACTTGTTGTTGTAGAGGTTTGGCAGCGTTGCTGTTTTCCATTAAAGGTTGGTTTCCATTTGGCGGATGACGGAGCGTCATAAATCAGGTAGAGCGACATAAGAGGAAAATTGGAATTTCGTAGCCCCGTTGGGAAAATTTTGTTAGTTTTCCATGTTTTAGTATCCGAGTAGTATCATTTTGCTGTGGTATCGAGAAATTTCTATTTTGATAGAGTGAGGCTCCGCGTAGTTTGCACCAAGAGGCAGGGTCAGATCGTGTCGAAGAAAGAGAGTGACAAGTTCACTGCTAGTGTCACCTGTCACTGTCTGGTGAGTTGTCAGTTCCTTGTCCAGCTGGTAGCTAGCTCGGCCATCCCGTTATCAGAAAGAACAGTCGACATTTTGTGGTTTTAAGGAAATTTAAGTTCATCTTGCCGGGAATTCGGTTGAATGGAAAAATATTCCTCCCAAGTTTTGGGGTTTAATTTGATGAACGTCTAGTGGGAAGTTGTAGCCGAGAGGATTTCGGATTGACCTGATATTTTTGGATTTGGTCGGCTGCTCCCACACCATTTATGGGATTTTGAAATTTTCTAACCACAAAACGAGACTCTAGGCCTCGCTTACCACCTTAGGTATGTAGCAATATGTTGGTAATTGCCATAGAATTGATTGTGTGTATTTTACTGATTTTTTTTTGTCCTCTATTTTAGAGGCCTCTACTTTTTCTCATCCTCTCCTTTTTCTCATTCTCTCCCCTATTCTCTGGTCTCTTCCTATTCTCTGGTTTCTTCTGGTCATCCCAACACTGTTGGCAACCGGCTGAAGTGAGCCTCAACACAGCCTGGACTGAGCATTGTACTGTGGCTCTGCGATTTTGGATTGGAACTTGCCTGAAATCGACTTGCCCATGTGGTCGTTACCCTGGTTGTAGCTGACTGGTTCCAGACCTGTCGAGTTAAGCTACCTTAGCCAAAATGCGCAAGAGATTAGAGGACACGCAAGTTTTTGCACATTTTATTTTATTTTTCTCTTATTGAACGGTTTGATTTAGGGTTGGGGGTTGATTTATTAATTTGAATTTTATGGGTTTATTTTCTTTTATGTAAAACAAAACCGTTAAGAGGTTCTTGCTAAGTCTATTAACATTAACCTGAGGGTTTTCATTTGAGTCGAGAATCGACATAATTGATTTTGACATTGAGCCTGGATCGCCTAGTAAGGGATCGGCTATTTGCTACAAATAACATATTTAGTCATAGTGTTGGTTGTTGGTTAATAGGTTTTATTGCACCAACATACCATTAATAGGCTTTTAAATTCGAACCTTACTATTTAAAAGTTTTATTTAGATTAATGTGACTTGATTAGAGATTGTAAAAGGTATTTTAGGGCCAGTGAGGTATTGTGAACTAGGCTCCAAACATATACTTCTTGTAAACAACACGTGATCACGTTTTGGATTTTCCCCTTGAACAGTTCAGTGCGGATTTGTTTTTTTTTCCTTACTAATTCCTCGCCTTAAGCATACCTCAAGTAACTCTTAATTCTTTTATTAATTTTTTATTTACTTAAAATTACTACAGTATTACATTTTGAATAATTATCTAAATTTAAATATCTCAGTGGAATTTAATTTTTTTTTATATAAATGGAAGTGACTATGTAAACTCTTGGACGATTATATCAATCTGGTGGACCTATGGATTGTTATTTGAGTTTTTCCCAAGTTATTTTCAGCTTTTAGGATCTAGGTACAGGCATACATATAGGTCATCATTTTCTTGATTAAGGGGGGCTTATATTACCATCATAATATATCAGGGTTTGGTGTAAAATATTTAAATCAAGTGGCGCTCTTATTAAAATTTCTACCACTACCTTCTCCACTGTCTAAAAGCTGGCGGCCACCAAATCTCTGAATCTTTTAAAACAAAATTTGCTTGTCTGGACTTAGTAATTTTTTTTGTGGTTGGATGGTAGGTATGACTCAAACGGGTTGGAAATAAATTGGTTTGAACCGAGTTACGCGCTACAAAAGTTTCATACCACTTTCAATTGTAATAAAGCTTTACGTTATTTTTATGCACTTTTTTAATTTTATTTTTTACCTTTAGCACAAGGTTTGTGTCTTCCACTTGCACTATCTCAAAAGGACTTGAAATCGTTCATCAAGTTTATCCACCGCACTATTATTTTCTATAAGCACTTTATCTCCTACCTTATAACAAACATTTTTACAATTTTTATCATACAATTTCATTTGTTTATTTTTTGAAGCTATTAAATTATTTCAAGCATCTAGCCATGCAGTTTGAAGACGAAATTTTAGTTGTGGATAATCGTCGAAATTATAAATTGGTTCTCGATTTGAGTTTAAAATATTTAAAGGAAGTCTACTTGTTTTCCCAAAAACCAACTCATACGGTGTATAACGCGTTGAAGTATTAACCGTATTATTGTATAAAAAACACCAAAACGGTACCCAATCAGTCCAATTAACACTTTCATTAGAGATACGCATACGAAGAAAAGCAGTTAAAGGTTTATGCGAATTTTCCAGCGCGCCTAAGTTTTCATGATGATAGGCCGTGGAATTGAGATGTTTAATATTTAAAATTTTGCAAGATTTCTGGAAAACTTCCGCTAAAAATTCTAACCCTTGATCGGAGTTCCTGAGGTATACCATATCTTAAAATTAAATTACTGACAAATGATTTTGCAACCGTTTCCGCTTCTTTGTTAGCCAAAGGATAACCGTCAACGAATTTAGTTCAGTCACATTGCAATGTAAGAATGTACCTATTACCCTGAATATCCATAGAAAGAGGACCAACCAAACCCAAAAACACTTTTTGAAACGCGGAACTCGCTGTTGTGGTAATCGTCATAGGCTCTTTTGCCATTTTTGAATATTTATGCCTCTGACAATCATCACACCGCCTAATAAATTCTACATCCTTACGTTGACCTGTTTAAAAATAATATTTCTTAATATTATTATACATTCGTTGAATACCTGCGTGACCTCCCGTTGGTAACGTGTGAAAATTATTTAATATTAATTGACGTAATTCTTTATTATCAATTTGCTCTGCACTTTTAAAAATATTTATTTTAAGAGACATGTCTTTCAGTAAGTTTTTATTGTTTAATAAGTATTTAATAAAATCAGCGCTTTCTACATTTTTTATTATGCATAGTTCCGGAATATTATTATCTGCACATATTTGACCTAGTTCCCTCAACGACGTGCCTAAGTCAGACGTTTCTCAGGTTTCCTGGTTGCAGAAAATTATTTTTAGAGTCATATCATATATAAAGTTACTTTGATTGTAATTACTATTATCACTCAATTTAAGTTGATATTTTCGAAATTTTTTTTGGGTAATTAAACGCCACTCAATAAATTCTGTCGGACGTTTTAAAATTTCTGCAATGACAGGGTGATCAAGCCTGTCATCTACCGATGTTTTAATGTCATCCGATTCAACCACCGCTTTATCTCTCACTTGTGCCCGTGTCATAACATTCATACCTTCACTCAATCTACCACTCATTCCCTTCAACTTATCAGAATCTAAAATAACCCGTGATAAAGCGTATGCTGTTACATTTTCTGCGCCTTTTACGTAGTCTATTGAGAAGTCGTACTCTTCTAATATAAGTCGAAATTTCGTTAACCTACTAGATGGGTTTGTCATTTTAAATAAATAAATTAAGGGTCGATGATCCGTTAAAATTTTAAAATTTTTGCCAAACAAATGCGGTCTAAAATGCTTAACACCCCAGACAATAGCCAAAAGTTCCTTTTCTTTAGTACAGTAATTCCTTTCTGCTTTATTAAGAGATTTCGACGCAAATGCTACTGGACCATCATCTCCATTCCATAAAACTGCCCCTAATGCAAAGCCACTAGCATCAGTTCTTAGAATAAACTGATTATTCTCTGAAAAATTTGGATACTGCAGCACTGGCGGATTTTATAATGCATGCCGTAATAATTCAAATGATTTCTTGCAGTCCTTCGTCCATTCAAAAATAATTTTTTTTTTTTGCTAAGATTATTTAAAGGTTGAGCAATTTGTGCAAAATTTTCAATAAATTTTCTGTAATAATTTGCGAATGCGACAAAACGTTTTACTTCATCAGCATTTTTCAAAATCTGATACCTATTTAAAGCCTCAATTTTTTCTGGGTCAGGTGAAATACCTTCTGCAGCTATAATGTGGCTTAAATAAATTATCTGCTTCTTTAAAAATTTGCATTTACTTGAATTTAATTTTAAATTGACATTTTGCAACCTATGCAAAACCTTTAATTAACTTATATTGTGATTTTGTAAGGAATGTCCGAAAACTATCAAATCATCTAAATAAACAAAACAAGCATCGTAATTTAAACCTGCCATTGCTTCAGTCATTAACCTTGAAAAAGCACTAGGACTAATTTTTAAACCCATAGGCAATCTTTTCATTTAGAATTGTCCTTTATCTGTTGTAAATGTCTTTATCTGTGTATGGCCTACTTTCAGGATCAAGTTCTACTTGATAATATTCTTGGCCTAAATCTAAATGGCTAAAATAAATAGCGCCTGATAAAGAGTCCAGAATTTCTGTAATATTAGGCAAAGGAAACTTTTCATCATCCCTAATTTGCCTATTCAACAACCTGAAATCTAATACAACTCTTAATTTTTTGACACCGTTGTTGTCTGCTTTTTTGGGTACTATTAATATTGGTGAAGCCATTCTGAGCGAGTTTCTTCTATAATGTCATTTTGCAACATTTGCTCAATTTGTTCGTTCATAACTTTCTTTTGCGCATGCGGTATTCTATATGGTTTCACCACGAACTTATAAATATACCTGGACTGCTAATGCATATGGCCACGATACCCAAAAATGACCACTGCATGGTGGCCGCCATTTTTATAGTAATTGTGTCCTTTTGATGTTGGTCACTCTGAAAATTTTTAGTGTTGTCAACAAAAAATATATTAAATAACGGTAATAAAGTTCACGATGCTGATGTTTGACGTGTAAGTATAGCGGATTGCCTAGTTTTTGGCGATTTGTAAACGACGCTTGGGTATATCGTCTGGAACAGGTGAGTATCTTTCTCCTTATTTAATACGTAAATAATGTATTACCATCTTTATTTAAAGGTATTTGGTTCAGTTTCTCAAAACCAAATTATTGTGAATTGTCCGTCTGTGTTGTTTAGAATAGAATAATATATTGAGTTGTTGACAAAATAATATATTTTTACTATATAAACCCTTTATAAATTACAAACCCTCATAAAATCATCTATATTTTGATTTTTATAGATGGTTGTACCTATTAATGTGGAAATACTGTATATGGAAGGAAAGTAAAACTCGTAGTAGTGTAGCATCACGAATATATCGGCTGGTCGAAGACCTGGGAATTTATCATCACACCACCCGAAAAACGACCCGAGAACGTAGGTGAATCATCGTGGAACCGTGCCTGCTCAAGTAAAAACGATGGCATGCAGTCGTTGCGATTTTGGGGGGTAAACAAGTCGGCTTCTTGACTCGATGTGGCTATTTATTCACGTATTATAATATTAAAGTTTTTGATAATTATTAAGTGTTTTATGTTTAAAACCTTCGTGAGTTATTATAGTGCAGCGGAGGGATTAAAACGCTCTATCCGAAGCAGTTTTCGTGTAATTTTGTGACTATATGTATTGTTTTATTGTGTTTAAGTTTATTGTTATTTTTTTGGAGTTAATAATATTTTGGCCTAGTTCGGTTGTGTAAGCTCTTGTTAGTTGTTGTTGTTGTTGGATAAAGTTAGTTGTTGTTGCTGCACTCGTCCGTGCAGCTAAGAAACTTTTTTTTTTTTTTTTTTTTTTTTTTTTTAAATTGTTTGTCTTTATAACAAAACATAGGTAAAAAGCGTGGGCGTCCTAGTAGCTCTACTAGTTCTACGAGTAGCAGCTCTAGTACTTCATCTAGTAGTGATTGTGCAGGACGATACAAAAGAAAACGTAAACAAAGAAAAACTCATAGAAAAACAACTGTAAGTACTTCGGAACATAACTTAAATACCTCCAAATCAATTTCTACGAAAGATAGTGGTAATCAAACACTCTCCTCAGTGTAAGTACCTAGTAAAGTAGTTGATAACCGCTCGCAGCGTCCTATAGAAAAAGTTTTTGTTCAAGTACATAATACAAATAGGCCATTTGAAGAAAGTTTGTCCCACAACGAAAGGCGTAATATTCAATCGCAAAATAGTGATCGTTTGACACACGTACGTGATGTAGACGTTACACACAGACGTGATACGGTCAGGAGGTTACTAAATCAGGCAAATTGGGACAACATACAAACCATTCCTGAAGCTAACATCGCAAAGAGTCCACGCTCTGATGTTTATGGTGCAAACGAAACTGAATCGAACAAACGAATTAAACAGCTGGAAGAATTGGTAGACCTGTTATTACAAAATGACAATAGGGGCGCTGTACGCTTATCTATTAAGCCCGACTGTATCCCAGAATTTTCGCCTGGAAATCATGGTGAGAACTGTAGTAAGTGGCTAGACAAAATTGATCAGCTGTCACAGATCAATAGGTGGGACGAGAAAACGACGATCTATCATATGCAGTCGAGATTATCAGGGCTAGCCAGAACTTGGTATAATAGTCTTGATGATTATAAACATACTTGGAGTGAATGGAAGCAACTACTGAGTGAAGCATTTCCAGACTATCATGATTTTCCTATGGCTATAAGAAAACTAGTTCGCCGCATTAAGTTACCTGATGAGAGTTGAACTGAATACTACTTTGGAAAAATGCAGTTACTTCGCCAATGCGAAATATCAGGAAAAAATGCTATAGCTATGCTGATCGATGGAAATTCAAGACTCTTTAACGCTGAAATGGCAGAATTAACTCAGCTCGAAAGCTTGCCACCTGAAAAAATAATTTTGCGTGCAATAAAAAGTGTTAAAATACCACCCAATCACATTGGCTTGGTGCGATGTTCAAATTCGGATGGTTATGATGGTGACGTTTTTGTGGATCTTCGAAAGTCTTTTGAGCATACAAAAGAATCCATTGTTCCAAGATGTGTGACTTCTACGTCAGATTTAAGACTTCCAATTCTGAACACGTCAGAAAATACTACTAGTATTTTGCAAGACCAAGTTGTTGCTAGAGGGATTCCATGCACTCAAAATGGTACACAGGTTGTAGGTATTTTACTACGCTTGATATGGCTAGTGGATATCACCAGATAAAAATAGCGGAGGACTCAATACAGAAAACAGCATTCGTTACGCCGGACGATTTTAGGTGCAATGAGATTTTCAACAGCTCTAGCATACATGAATGACATACTTGTGCCATCCCCAAGTTTTGAATCTGGATTAATAGCCCTCGCTGATGTACTTGAAACTCTTAGGGATGCAGGAGTTACTTTACGCCTGTCAAAATGTCAGTTTTTTTTACATCATATAGATTATCTTGGTCACGAGATAAGTGCCAGTGCTATTCGACCGGGCACTATGAAAATCAAGGCCGTTGATAATTTTCCTATTCCTAAAAATGTCCACCAAATTCGTCAATTTGTTGGGCTATGCAGCTATTTTAGAAAATACGTAAAAGACTTTGCTCAAGTTGCACGCCCGTTGACTTCCTTAACGAAAAAGGATGTTAGTTTTGAATGGGGAGAAGCACAGAGTAACGCCTTTATTAAACTTAAACAAAAACTAATTGAGAGACCCGTTTTAGCAATCTATAATTCTTGCCTAAATACAGAGCTTCATACTGACGCTTCAAAGCTTGGTCTCGGCGGTATACTAATGCAGCAACAAGCCGACAATAGGCTAAGACCTGTAATGTATTATAGCCGACAAACTACCAAAGAAGAACAAAGATACCATTCGTTCGAGCTAGAAACTTTGGCTGTTGTGAATTCTTTGCAGAGGTTTCGAGTTTACTTGCTGGGACTACACTTTAAAATAGTCACCGATTGTAACGCTATAAGAACGGCCATGACGAAACGTGACCTTATCCCTAGAATTGGTAGATGGTGGCTCATTACGCAAGAGTATAATTTTACTATTGAGTACCGACCAGGGACGAAAATGGCTCACGTAGACGCACTTAGTCGTAACCCTGTGGAAGAACCCAAGGAAACACAGGAAACTATTGATATCTTTCAGGTAGACATAACAAATGATGATTGGGTTTTGGCAACTCAAATAAAAGATGAACGTTGTAAATATTTAATTGAAGTTCTCTCGTCCAAACCAAAAGATCATGAAGAACGACAGATACACAAAGATTTTAAGCTTAAGGATGGCAGATTATATAAAAATATGGAAAATGGACTAAGATGGTATGTACCTAAAACAGCTCGACGAGTTGTAACCATGTTCCATCATGATAATATGGGTCACTTTGCACTTGAGAGGACTCTAGAAAATATAGCAAATAAGTATTGGTTTCCTAGGATGAGGAAGTATGTAAGTCGATATATCTCAGCTTGTTTAGCTTGTGCATACAATAAGGTACCCAGTGGAAAGAAGGAGGGTCACTTACATCCAATCCCAAAGGCAACGATTCCAATGGATACCTTACACCTGGATCATTTAGGACCTTTTGTAATAAGTACAAAAGGAAATGCTTATTTGATAATGACAATAGATGCTTTTACAAAATTTTTATTTGTAAAGCCGGTGAAAAACACAAAGGCTGGACCAGTTAAAACTTTTTTGGAATATATTTTCCAGACATTTGGCGTACCTAGGCGAATAATATGTGACAGAGGCTCATGTTTTACGAGTGAGACTTTTAAAGAATTTACCAAAAATCTTGGTATACAGGTCATTTTAAATGCCACAGCAACACCACGTGCAAATGGCCAAATAGAACGTTACAACCGGACAATACTGTCATCAATAGCAGCTTCTCATGAAGATGAGAGCTAACACAATTAGTTTTATTACGTTTAGTATGAACTCTTCGACTAATAAAGCGACAGGGAAAAGTCCCTACGAGTTGCTATTTGGGTACAAGCCTAGGGGAATGCACGATTCATTTCTAAGTGGGGCTGTATCTTACGAAAAAGTGGATAACGATATTCATAAAACTAGAGAAGAAGCTGGAAAACGAATCCAGGACGATCAGGATAGGCAAAAGGCTTATTTTGATAAAAAACGAAAGAAGTGTCACAAGTACCTAGTAGGGGATTTAGTAGTCCTACGACGGGCAAATCTTGCAAATGACGGTAAAAGTGCAAAGTTAGTGCCCAAGTATCAGGGTCCCTTTATAGTAAAAGAGGTACTTGAAAATGACAGATACGTAGTAGAAGACCTGCCAGGGTCAAAACGTTCAAAAAAGAAATACAGAGGTATTAGTTCGGTCGACCGTATGAAGCTTTTTACGGCTACTTGTGAAAGCAGTAGTAGTAGTGACTCAGACACGAAAGCTGAGGAAAATGTTTTAGTTAATGACAAATGATATAGATAAATAAAGGAGACTGAGGAAATTTGTGATGAAGACCTGGGAATTTATCATCACACCACCCGAAAAACGACCCGAGAACGTAGGTGAATCATCGTGGAACCGTGCCTGCTCAAGTAAAAACGATGGCATGCAGTCGTTGCGATTTTGGGGGGTAAACAAGTCGACTTCTTGACTCGATGTGGCTATTTATTCACGTATTATAATATTAAAGTTTTTGATAATTATTAAGTGTTTTATGTTTAAAACCTTCGTGAGTTATTATAGTAGTAAAAATAGAAAAAAATAAGTGTTTTTAACTGAATTTTTTAAGTAAATACAAGCAAAAATTTAAACGAATATCATGATTTTAATGGTATTAGGATTTATAAGATTCAAAATTATCAGAATAATAAAACAAATATATTAAAATGCATGCATCTATTCCAAGTTGATTGAAACTCTGTCTTTGTCTCATTTTAGGTGAGGATTACTTTCTTTCATAAATTTTAAAGAAATTCTTAAAGAAGAACTAGAAAAATCACAGATCTAACGCAACTATCTTAAATTCTTACTTATATGTAACTTTCTATTTTGTATTTTTGTAAACATAACCTCTCAAAAACTTTAATAGTTTTGTTTCCCTACAGTTGGCACAACTAAAATTTGTCAGAGTGACCAAAATCGAGGACACAATCACGCAAAATGGCGGCCCCCTAGTAGTGGTCATATTTTACTTTTGAATATTGAATTGGCAGTCCAGGTATATATAAGTTCGTGGGTTTCACATATACTGGACTTGCCCCATCTTTTACTCAAATTTTTTGGCTAAACGTATTTGTCACACTCAGTGGCTCTCCATCCAAATGAAACACATCAGCATATTTTGCACACATTTTTTCAATTGATAACTTTTTCTCCTTATTAAGTTCTTTAGTATTTATCAAATTCAAAACTTTATCTTGACTCACACTTATACTATTTTTCTGAAACTCACATACGTCATAGCTAAAAAGACTCTCCGTTTTTGGTGGAAAATTTCTTAACCTAACCTCTCTCTCAGTTATATTTAAAATTTGTGTGGGAACTTTTTTATCTTTTGGTGCAGCAATACTACTGGCCACCATTACACCCTCACACACTCCTTCATTCAGTATCACACATTCCTCATTCATACTAACAGAACAATACCTTATTACTTCACAACGAGGTGGAATAATAATATAGTCATCTGTTTCTGATTCTAAGGGCACGGTAACTCTAATATTCGATTCTGAATTAAAACTAATTTCAATATTCTCATAATTAATTATGCTTCCTATTGATGATAGAAAATCTGAACCTAATACACCCTGTATATTAGAATCAAAAGTTTTAATAATACTGAAATCATGCGAAAAATTTTCATTACCAATGCAAAATAAAATATTTGATGAACCTTCTGATATTGTCGACCCAGCAATGCCTTGTATTTTTGTTTTGTTATAAGTATCAACACTACTCCAATTTCTAATATATTCAGCAAAAATGCAACTAATGCTGACTCCTGTATCAATCAAAAATTTAAACATTCGTCCTTCACATCTTGCATATACATAATTTATCCCATTCAAACCGAAATCCACATCACATTCACTCTTAGACTCGAAAAAAACTATCTCCACTACTTTCCTCAATTTGTGCTCCCTCAGCAAAGTAGCCTCTATGCATGGTCGTGCCTCGACCCCGATTTACTACCGCTGAGCCCCGAGTCATCGAACGTCCTCGCGACTGTCCTTTAAACCTCGTGTTTTGGTGACGATAATTAATATTGTTGTTATTATTATGGGAATTAAAATGTGAATGCGGAGAATTATTATAACTATAATGGGCCTGACGGAAATTATTGTTATTATTAAAATTATTATTAAATCTTCTAGCCTGATTATTAAAATTGTTCAAATTTAGTCGTGACTTAAATCCACGGTTATTAAAATTTCTTCCTTGTACGTGGTACATAGAATTTTTCTGATAATTATCTAATGGTGATCTCCCTATCTAAGCTTCTTTTGCGTCCATTATTACGTCTTTTAGATTTTAATAATTTCTGGCCTTTCTAATAGTTCGCAATACGTCGCTTTTTAAACCATTGGCAAATGAATTAATGGCCCATTTTTCATTTATTGGTTGCAAAATTTGAACTACCCTATCATCGTTATCCGCTTGCGCCAACCTCAAATCAACCAACAATTGTTCTACTATTTTAGCAAATTCTTCAATACTACTATTTTCTTGTCGAACATTGTGTACTTGACGTGAAATTGCCGCTGGTGCCTTTCTAGTCAACAAATTGTTTTTCATATCTGTGATTAATTCTTCAACCGTATTATACTGCGTTTTAAGTCATAATTTAGCACTTGTAGACACCCTTGCTTTCAAAACATACTTAATTAAATGTGATTTCTCACTGGTATCTAGAAAATCGTTATATAAGTCAACGGGTGGAATGCATAAAAAGTAGTATATGCTAATGCTTCAAGTATGTACTACATTTCTAAAGTTTATACTACACTAATGAAGCATTTACTACTCTCTGTAGCATATACTACTATGTACGCGATACATAAAAGAAGGTGCTATGCTTTGGAAGTATCTACTAGTTATAGTAGTATTTACTACAGTTTAAATGAAGTTGGTGTTTGACAAACTTCGGCCCCAGCAATCAAAATGTTTTAGTAAAAAATGGCAGTTTTTATGAATGTGCATCGTCAAAAAGTATACAAACAAAGAAGAGAATAGAATAATGACGATTTATATCGAAAATTATTTAGGTAAATACCATAAATTTAATAGATTTTTCTATCCCAATCATCTAATCACGCTTTGGTATTTTAGATTTAGTAGAGAAAATGTAGAGTGGCTTGGACATTATTTTCTCCAAGATGATAATGAACCGGTGGAAACAAGGGGTGGAGCCCTGTCACCGACTCGGAAAATGGAGGTTTTTTTGAGAAGTTTAGGTGTTTCTAGTAAATTAACTTTGTAATTTGAAAAATGTAAATAACTTTTCTTACAGGAGATCCTGGATTTCAGCAAGGAGTTGGTGTTGATCTAGACGTCAATCAAAGCACTGTTATCTAAAGCAATTTATTCAAAAAGAAACAATTGGATAAAGTTCCCCAACACTAACGAATTGCTTAGAGTTGCTATTAATGAGGGAGCATGTGGTGAGCGAATGCCCAGGGTTATAGGTGTTATTGACTGTACCCATGTAAAAATAACAAAACCATCTATTCACGGTGATGAATACGTGAACAGAAAAGGGGTATGCTCAATAAATGTTCAAGCTACTTGTAATGCTCGAGAAATGTTTACAAGTGTCGATGCATATTGGCCAGGCTCCGTACACGATAGTCGCATTTGGCGAAACTCCATAGTGCATGGAATTATGTATAATAATGTGCACGAAGCAGCTTTATTAGGTGATGAAGGATATGGTGTTGCCCCGTGGTTATTGACACCATATAGAAATCCAACTACACCAATGCAAGAAAATTATAATTGAATTCATGCAAAGGAACGATGTGTCATAGAGCGCTGGTTTGGTCAGTTAAAACGGCGTTTTCCAATGCTCCAGTATACTTTTCGCCTAAAAACTGAAAACATTCCGGAACATATTGTGAGTGCATTTGTACTTTACAATATAGCTAAATATCTACAAGATCCATACCATGATTTTGATCGAATTGAGATGGAAGTTCAGCATCCCAATGAACTAATGCCAGTGGGTAATTAAGCACAAATTCGAAATCAAGGTACACAGCGCAGAAATGAAGTTGCTGAGTTTTTATTTCTAAGTATAAAAAAGTAACAACTAAATAAACTAATTATTTCAATTTTAAGTTTGTGACAAAATATCAAACTATAAAAGAAATAAATGGATACTACACCTCATATTATATTTAAATTATGGGTTCATACGTAGATTTTATATTCCTGTTAATAATCCAATATGTCCCGCCTAATTAAATGGTCAACTAACTGCCCACCAGCTTTGGCAAAATTTACCAATGCAATCGCGGCCCGTTCCTGAGCTTCGGCTGAAGACTGTTGAGCTCGAGAAGCAGAAATTTGGGCTTCGGCTGCTTCAATTTGTTTTCGTAGACAGGTCTTTTGTAGTTGAATAAGTGTCTCCTCCTTATCAGCTGCTTTAGAACCTTTAGGTGGCATGACTTTAACTTGTTTGGAGCCAGATTTAGAACTGAGGAAGTCATCTTCACTGTTTTGGAAGGAAACATCAATCTCATTGCTTACACCAGCCTGACATGCACCTGGTACTCTGTGTAGAACTGGGTTTTCTCCTACATTCCATAAGTCGTAGATTTTTTTTGTCATTCCGTCAGTACAATTCTTTTATTTCCTGTTTTTTTCAAGTCAACTATTTTCTTAACTTTTGTTTTCATGTTATTAAACTTTTTCAAAATTTGTTTTGTGTCTAGGTTTTTTCCCATTATTTTATTAAAACCAGTTGTTAATTTTTTTAGTGCATCTTCTTTTTCGTTTTTAATTTTTTGTGTCATCTTTTTATGAAATAAAATTTGATAACTTTCAAGTAGAGTAACAATTAATACTTGTTCGTTTTTATCTTGTCCTAGCTCTTTTGTTGCATCGGAATCTGAAGAATCACTCATAGTTAAACCAGTATTATAATCACTGAACTTTTAAAAAGTTTGAATCCGAACCGAATTACACGAACACACTTAATACTAATAGACGCACTGATAGAAAAACGAGTTTTGACAAGTGTCTTGTCAAGTTTGAGAACTTTGTCACGCGCTTACTGCGACACTAGTAGATACTTTTCTCTTAAGTAGTAGGTACTTCTGTTCGGCCGTACAGTGTAGTATTTACTTCATAGGCGAAGTACATACTTTTATGTAAAAGCAAATGCTACAAAGTAAATACTTTTTAGCGAAGCATTAGCATCTACTACTTTTTATGCATTTCACCCAATAGCTTCAACCAACTTTTTTGTCACGTCTTCCGTACCATCCATACTTGGTAAGAGGGACGCGGCTCTCCTTAAATCAAATTTCCCTGACATGTTTTCTCGACAATATTACCTACCGGATAAGAAGTTCCTAATGACATATCATAAGTATTACTACCCGAACTAGTAGTACTACCTGGCCTAACTACTTTTACCCAACTTATTAATAATAACCCACTATTTTTTAAAATACCTCTGATAAAACCTATACCATCCTCTATTTCGTCAGCCGTTTCATAATATTTTTCTCCTAACTCATTAAATTTAAGTTTTAATTTTGCTAAATCTGAAAATAACTTATTGATTCTCTCTGGCTTTCCTCGTCTATCTTTCAGCTCTTTTTTAATATTATCATAAAATTTACTAGGTATATCCTTTAAATCTAAAAATTCCTTAACAATAGTCATTTATCTAATTTCCTACACAAATATAATAATTAAGATAAAATATAAAAACGCAATTTAAACGACTGCTACACTTTTATTCCATTCTAATATTATTAGATCAAATGTATTTTCCTTTTTAGTTATTAAAAAGGCTTATATAAAAGGAATAATTTCTGGACCAAAATTCAATGCTACAGTGCAATGAAATTTTCGGTCCGGTGGGTTCTTATAGGTTCTCAAAGAAAACATTTATAAAATACAGAAAATCTCCCTTTATTCACTTCAGTCGCGGACTTCATTCCTCACACCTTTTAATAATAAATACAGATAAAATAAATTGCCAGCCAAGAAACAGGCCAGTTGTAACCTTACCTTTTATTAATAAAAGCGCTGACCCAGATTAAAACTTTTTAACGGAATCAAAGGCACTACACTTCTTTATTAAATAGTGATAAACAAAGAAATAATCATATGAATAATCCGCAGACAAAAATTTTCAATTTTAAAGAATATCATGCATTTTCACAAATAAAGTAAATATTTAAGGCGCCTGATGTTCTGACAGCAAAAAACTATAGCAAAGGTAGAGATGGTTCCGCTACAACAGGTTATGACGGAGTTATTTTAGAACTGATTCAATATATTATTTTACACTTAACTGATATACCATTCAATATCAATAAGTGCCTTACAACAGGATACTGTTCTGATAGCTGGAAAGCCGCACAGATAATTCCATTGGCAAAAATCTCTAATCCAGAGTAGATGAAAGACTTTTGCCCTAATAGCATACAACTTTATTTTTTAAAAACACTTGAAAGAATAGTTATAGTTAATTTCATATTGAACTGCTGTTCAAATTATTACAACTGCTCAATCAGACTTTCTTAAGAACCACAAGATACCATATTACATATGACTGGTGACATCAATATAATCAGTTTTCATAAAGTTTTTCAAAGTTAATCTGGATAATAGAAGGCAGTGAATAGCTTATAACTCTTCTCTATCATTAACTGCCGAGGTAAATAAATCAGATCGGGGTCCTAGAACCGCTTCTTTTTAATTGTATACTGCTGATCTATCCGAGCACCTAAAATATTTAAAATGTAATCAGTGCTCTATTGATACACAAGTATGTTATTCGCTTTCCCTTAGTAACGTAAATATTCTAGTTTCCTTAGTAAGTCATAACCCAGAATTTAGCTTGTGGTCCTTGGAAGTCGTGGACGTGATGTATAAGCTAACACAAACTTCTATATTTTATTTAATGGAATCACGCTAAATCCTAATGATTGCAAAAATCTGGGATAATTCATCGACAGCGATTACATCTTTTCAAGTCATAACTCTAATCTTATTCAGAAGTCTTGTGGAAAATTGAAATATGTTTACATGCATCAAGATTTGTTTGCCGCAAGAACTAAACTTTGTTTATGTGAGCCATTAATTCTATGCTATTTAAATTAATACGATGCAGTTTTTTTGTCTTATCTGTTGCAACGCGATTAAGAGGATTGCAAAAGCTCCAAAATACTTCAAGAAAGATTGAAAAACTGAAATTGCATGTATCGTACCACTCATCGTTCTAGCGCGTTAGAGCTGACATTTAAATTTTACATCTTCTAGTATTACTAGTTTATTCGTAGGAAAATTTTTATATTGCATATGCTTGAAATTATAAAATATTGATCAATTAAACTTTTTAATAGGGTGGTTACATATGAGAAGGGTTACGTTGGATATGGCCATCTAACATCCACATATTGTTTTTCCTACATGTTTTATTGTAAATAAACGCATTTATTCTTGTCGCGAAAATAGATTAAAATAATAATAATTTTAAGTTCTAAGTTAATTCCTTTGATAGTGGACCATTTTATTTCGCAACACCCAAAAAAGAAGATGATAATAAAAAAAAGCGAGAATACCCAGAGATATAAAAATATAAGGCCTACCTTGACCTCCTTCCCGTTGCTTCTGGAGGTACCTCCTTGCTTGCTGCCAACAGCCACATTAGCACTCCTCAATTCCACAATTTTTGTTAGATTTTTTGATGTTAGGTTGTAGTTCGATCGTGTGATTTTAATGGCTTAACAAACGACCGGTGACTCTCTGTCTGTTGCCCAAAAAAATCTGGATCGCGCTGCTTAGTACTTGCGTGCTGGGCATATACCAGGCGGCCAATGGTAATAAATCTGCGTACCTTTTAGCGCTCTCAATAAATTAATTATCAAGAAGTTCAATTTAAATTAGTTGTGTCGGAATATACAATTAAACTGAACTAAAGGGCTTTCGTTTAGCCAAACAAAAATAAAGAAATTATTCGATTTGTAAGTAGAAAAAAAAGAAGAGAAAAATTTCCTGGCGGAAAAAAACAATTCTTATTACATCTTCGACTAATTTGAAAAGGTCGCAGGATCTTTAACTAATTACTATCTAGCTAAAAGTTCATAATCAGGCATCTCTTGAATATCGGTAGCTGTGCAGTTTTATCATCTTTTTTAATTTGTGAAAACCTATATTATATAAATCTTTTGACGCTTTTCAATTTTTTTAAATTTTTTTATTTTAACATAATAATTAGCTTTATGATTTTATATAATTTTATATTCACATGCAATTTGTTTGCTTACTTATATTTGTCTAGTGGGAAAAATTATTGTGTTTTAATAATTTATTTCTTGCACTAACTTCGCATAAGCGTTATACGGAAAAAAAATTAACTTTTTTAAACACTGTATAGGCTAATTTAGTCACACTAGCTGATTACCTGCTGCTGAAAGTACTATTTGCCCCTATCCTACCACTTCCGCAGGCTTATTAAGTTCCGGATTTTTACTCATCCCCTTTTCATTCACAACCGATTCAGTTTCAGAAGATTTCAGTTCTAAATCTCATTGCATATTTATTAGGATGGCGTTGGCTAATAAATTGTAACTTGATTTTCGCACTTATTTTCAAAAAAAGGATCAATAATTTCTACTATTTCTGGGATAAGTGGATTTAAATTTAACAGTAAAACTGTTGGAAAAATACTTTTGTCTTTTTTGAACTAAATATTATGGAAGTCTTCAAACTACCAAACAAGTAAACCATTTCCAAAAAAAATGCATGGATGTATCACTCTTGAGTGATACTGATAATAAATAATTTTTTAGTAAAAAGTTCTACTCCTAACACAAATTTTATTTCTGTATTACTTAAAAAAATCCAGGCTGGTAGGCCTTACGATACATTTTTGGTTGTCCACCCTGTATTTGAAAATTAAGATAGAACACGGTTACGAATCATACGGAAAATAAAAAAAAACATCAAATCACCATAAAAAAAATAAGTATCTTTCTATTTCGAGACGAGACTTTAAGAGCTAAATAACAAAAAGTAATTTACAAAATTATAGCTCGCGGTGGGGACGGTCTTTAGCTTGGCAAGGAGACAGACATCCGGCTCATCATGGCTTTTTATTTACCAAAAATATTACACTATTACTGTTTCGTATAGGTAATTACTATTTTTAATATTAGGTACCTCTTGCGTTGCATACGTGCACACATAATAAGAAATAACAATATTTCTTAACTAGTTCGATGTTATGTCTAAGCAGGAATACCGATAGTTTACTTTAATGCATCACCATTGCAAAAACGCCGTTAAAAGATTTCAAAAATCAAAAATATTTAGGATAATAATTATATTAAAACCATCACAGCAAATCACAATTTTTAACATGAATCATATTCCACGTTATGTTTAACAAGTGTATAACAAGGATAAAAAATTCGATTAAAAATTAAATACCTTTTAATATCGGCAATTACTGCAAAGAATAACCATAAGCAATGTTTTATTATGAAAAATATTTTAAAATATTGGTAGCCTTAATTAATACCTTTCTAAGAGAGTTCAATAAGCTATAAAGTTTGAATTGAAGATTGTGCATTGTGCAAAATAATAGCAATACCGCTTCCTCATATTTCTTGATTTTATTTTTTACAGCAAAACAGTAATAATATAAAGATGCCTCATTTGCTCTAAGAGTGCATGGTGCACTGTTAAATTTTAAAACGCTATTATTTTTTCTAAACCTATTGCAGCTCATATTTTTTTTTATATTTCATCGGAAAGTTTAACAAAAAGAAGAATATTCTATTTTCAGAGAATTTTTTTTATTCATTACATGGAGAGCATAATCCTTTTTTAAGCGAAATTTTATTGTAAGGGATATAATTACTCGATTAAGTCAGACGCTTACTATGGTCATACTGAAAAACGTAGCAGGCAAGAAGCAGTGTAGTTAAAATTCGTGAGTACGCATTGCCATATTTGGCCTTGTGCCATATTTGGCACTTCTCTATATGTAATGAGCGATTCCCCAATATATGTAGACTAAAATATCAGCCCACAATAAATACAGAGCCTACAGCAAGCATCGTGGTAGGACGGGGTGAATTATCAATAAAGTTTATTACGTATTAAAATATATTTTTAAAATAAAATTGATTGAATAACAAGAACTTTTTAAAATTTATTTTCAAGTTTATTTTGTAGTACTGACAAATCTTGTTTCTGAAAAGCTCTGGATTTAGGCTCATTAAATAATACATAAAATATTATAGATCATTGACATAATGAAAATCTCACGTATATGGTACAAGCAAGTTGATTTAATTAGACGATTTAGTTATACCGGGTGGTGCGTCGCCGAGCGAAAAATAGGAAATCCCATAAAAATTTTAAGGGAGTCAATTATTGGCTTCTCTGTACATTTTATAGAAAAAATGTAAAATAACTTTTTGAAGAGACCAATCTAGCAAACCCTTGCACAAAGTTTCAAGAAATTTTAATAAGCGAATCTTGAATTATTCAATTAAGTGTAATTGCAAAATTAGCTAGTTTTTCGTTCAGGTATAACCAAACGGGCACCAGTAAAATGAATATTGTCACTGACATGAGAAAAAGTGTTAATAAATCAGTGACAGTCGATATTTGAAAACAAGTATGAATTATTGAATCGACGAAAAAATAGCCATAATAAGTGGCATTACGCGTCAAACAGATAAAAAAGTAATGTTAACGTGTCTTACTTTGAATGTATGGTTGTGAGATTGATAAAACGAAAAAAAACATTTCTTGTATTCGGCTGTCGTCAGATTTGACAAAGCCTTATAACAAATTGTTTGCTGGTGGCTGGTTTCGGTTTTACCTGAACCGAAAATTTGGTAATTTTGCAATTACATTTAATTGAATAATTTAAGATTCGCGTATTAAAATTTTTTGACACTGCACGAGGGTTTGCCAGATTGGTCTCTTCAAAAAGTTATCTTATATTTATTCTGTAAAATGTAAAGGGAAGCCAATAATTGACTCCCTTAAAATTTACATGGGATTTCCTATGTTCCGCTCGGCACCACCCGGAATATTATTAAGTTAATGGTTTAAAAGTTGTTTATCTTAAAAATATTGAAAAGGAAATTAAAAACACACTTCTGTCTGGAACATATTTATATCAAAAATAAACAAAAAGCAAAATAAATAAAAAGCAGGTAAATAAAAGCTTTTAGTATTAAGATTAAAATTTTTAGATAAGTTTGTTTAATTTATAAGTGAATACGATTTTCAATGTTTCTTCATTTATTCCCTTGAACCCAGAGATTCAAATAATGTGCTTAATTATTCCACAAAATGTTATTCCTTTCAATGTTATTCATGCGAATTATTTGATTTTTTCTTATTACTAGATTTTAGCAGAAATTATAAAATACACTTTTGCATGGCTTTCATATTTAAACTTTCATATGAACATGGATCCTCAACGGCTTTATTTTTAAGCACAAGCACTATCACTAAAAAAATGCAAGAAACGTTTTAAGTACTTCCAGAATAATGAGACGTATTTATTGGACATTTGGTATAACATATGATCAATACTAAATGTTTTATAAGTTGCTGAGGCTCAATATGAAAGCGGATGAAAATAGTTATATCCTGTATTTTTGAAAACGACAGTAATAAAAAATACAGAATAGTTTTTTGTAATCAATTTTGAAAATGGCCGCCTTTAATTTCAATACAGTCTAGTTTCTTAAATATTGACTGACAAACTCTCTTGAAAATACCCGGCTTTCAAGTCAAAATCCCGACAAAAGAAAAATAATTGATGAACCAAATTAAAGAGCTAAATGGTTGCCAGGCCTGGTTCACAAATGGGTTATAGATAAAAAGCACTAATTCGGCCGGACCTGGAATATACAGGATGGAAATGAACACAGGGGAATCTTTTCCGCTAGGGAAAAACAGTTTTTCAAGCTGAGGTGTTTGCTATATTTGAAGTAGCAAACAAGCAGGAAGCATTGGAAGGTAACGGGGTGTATTTGCATCTACTCTGATAGTCAAGCTGCCCTCAAGACGATCCAGAAACTAAGAAGCAGCCAGCGCTAGTCTAGGAGTACAGAAACGCATTGGAAAGACTGGCAGCACACAGAAAAATGACACTAAGGTGGGTCCAAGGACACAAGGGTGTCGAGAGCCGACGAACTGGGAAGACAAGGTTCCGTTAGCCACTTCGTAGGCGCCAAATCGTGTCTCGGTCTCAGTAAAAATAAAATCTGCCAGGCACTTAATAATTGGGCTGGGAAAAAACAAGAAATTATTGGAGAAGGTTAGAAGGATATAGACAGGCCAAGAAGATAATACTTATTCATGACGGCTTTAAAGCAAGGCGATTGCTAGCAAAAACCCTTCAGGGTATCAAAGACTTGGCGGGAATCTCGACTGGGCATAACTGTCTAAACAGCCATCTACATCTTTTTAATGTAAGAGAAAGCCCGCTTTGTCCGAATTTCGGTACAGGGGAGAAACTTCGCGTCTGTGATAAGGGGAGTCGCCTGAGAACGAAAACATTCAGAATAACGACACTCCAATAGGACGATCTTAAAGACCTGAACTGGGACAACGTGCAAGTCTTTAATAAAACAACGAGCTGACTCAGTGAGGCGTAATCGACTCAGCAATTCTGACTCTTAAGTTCTCCACGATTTAAACAAAAGTCTTACATACCAATGATTTCTAATGACCTCAGAAAAAAGAAATTAAGATAATTAATCTCGGGCGATCTAGGCGGCCATTGTTGTGGTGCTTCTTTTCCAATAAATCGGTTTGGATAATTATCGTCTAGAAATTATCTTAAAGTTCCACATGCGACGTTGTTCTAAGAGGAATTTTATACAATAATCCAGGTAGTTTAAATTATAAAAATTGACGGTACTCTTCAGGTCTCGTTGTAAGGAAATGGAGGCCAATGAAGTCATTACTAATAATTCCAAATACTTATCTAAAATTCGAATTGCATTTTATTTTCAATTACCGCATGGGTATTTTCTTCAGACCTTACATGGATATTACCTAAATTTACTATTGTTGTTCGTGAAGAACTTGCTTTATCCGTGAATAGTATTCGATTTGAAAAAAATTGACTTGAGTGTTACCGTTTCACGTATTTTTTTTTAAAAATCAACTCTTATAGGGAAAAGTATACATAGGAGCTTAGTTAAAATCCCAGCTTTTTAGAACTTTTGTCACTTTATTGCCAACGTTTCGGCCTCTATTAGGCTTTCTTCAGGGTGAACAAAAAATCGAAGCTTCTCGTTAGATTTTGAAGACAGAAGTGGAACATAGCTCTATGTTTTAAATGATTCCATTTCTTATAAATATCTTGAAACTGCCTGTTTAAGATAACCGACCGTGAGGGTTATTGAAAGCTTGTACATTAAGTAACAAACTGAGAAAATCGATCACCATACAACCGTCATGCTCGTTGAGCGTGACCCAGAGCCATTCTGTTAACAAAATGCACCATTTCTCTATCCATTTGTAAGGTACATAGACCTCATGCAGAAAAAATGGCTCAGGCTTTCGATACAGAGCATTTAAAATAAAATCGAAATCTTGCAAAACTTTTAGACTGATTTTATAGACTAATTTATAGACTGATGATTTTTTTTATTTGGATTTGTAATTGATGCATCATTTTGTATAAGTTCTTAGTTACTAAATATTTTGTGATTATATATACATATTTAGATATAGTTTCTCTTTTACGTTTTTTATTTACGAAATTATTTTATAATACGAAAAAAATCGAAATCAACCAAAACTGCACGCAGAACTTGTTACAAGGGAAGAGTTATGTAAACTGGATCTTAATACACAAAAACATTGTTTTTTTGTTGTCTATCTATTTTTTATAGAGAAGAAACCAAAACTTGTATTTTAAATTCCAATTTTGTTTCGCATCCAAGTAATAATGGAATAATATAATTTTAAAATAGATTAGTAACAATTAGGCCTTTAGAATTATGCATGCAACATTACTTTAACCTATTAAGGGTTCTTTTCAAAAGATAGCACCCAATATTTTTTGACAGCTCAAACTATAATTTTCACATCCAAAAGCAGTTAAACTGGGGCCAAAAACCATACCTGAATTTTATATAGATGAATTTTGTATAGCTGGATAAAAAAACATTCTCTATAAGACATTTAATAACTAATTCTATGAAGTTTAAATACATACTGAATGCCTTAAGGAAATGTTTACATGTCTCACTACTTTGCCGCTATAATGCCACTTTCATAAACTTTAGATAATTGAGAAACTTTTCTACCATATAACTTGAAATTGGCGTGAACGTCAAGTTTTAAAACATAAAAAAATATGTTTATATTTTAAAACTGGACCGTAAACTACCATGACTTATACTAAGCTTAAGGTTAGTATAAAGGGCATTCCATAATTATTAATCATCTTTAAACCTTTATTAAAGCAAGCTAAGCCTAAAAGAGCATAATAGAGGGGAAATTCTTAATATAAAAGGGTTAAAAGCCATGAAAAAAGTTCAACCTAATTTAATATCCCCTACTTAAACTTGAACTGAAGTATGAAATGACCTAAAAGTTTTATAATAAGAAGCTAAATTTTGAAACAAAGATTCTAAAAACAAATTTTATCGAGTAAAAAAAAAAATTATTAAATTTGACTTTCTTTCACATTAATTCAGTATACAAATTATGGATTTAACTTAACCCAGTATTTTTTTTAATCCATCCAATTTATGTTTATTCTTTTGCTATAGAGTAAGGATATCAACAAAAGATATTCGGTGGTTTCTTAGGTTTTTGTTTTAAGAATATTATTGTATATTGTTTATTTTAAATATATGTGTATATGTACAATATTTATACGTTTTATTATGGTATATTTATAACAACTGTTAATACTATGGCTTCTTTCGGGAGCATATGTTTTTGTGATAATGTCAACCGGTATCACGCATATCCAGTAAGTTTATGCCATGCAAGCTATCACGCTTAAAGCAACCATTTATATACATACTGGTTAATCGGCTAAAAGGGTATGGAATAAAACATTTCGAACTTACTTTAGATAACAATTATATTTCTGAGAGACCACCACGAGAGAGAATGAAAAGATGTGAATCTTCATTGTACTACATACTTCAAGTACTTAGACAATTTTCTCATCCAAAATAGGGCCGACCGCATCATCACGGGGACACCGTGGTTCAACAAGGACAGTCTGTACAGGGACTTGAATACTAAATTTCTAAAATGGAATGGAACTCTAATCACGTATTGGAAGGAGACAACCAATTCATAGCATACTCCCACTCTCAAGAAAAACATGACCTTCTTTAACAAATGGCTCAAAGATCAAGGATGAAGGGAGCAATATTGCTTTTAATGAAACAAATTAAAACCGTAGACACTAACAGCCGAATAAATTAGCAACCGGATCGAATGCAGGTGAAATGAAAAATGCAAGAAACGATCCATTGGATTGGCTTCTTCTTCTTTTTCTTTCATACGGTCCCATCATAATTGGCAACGCATACTCTGGAACCCCTTTTACCTTTTTAATAAACAGTTTATGTGCTTCTCTACAGACTTGCCAGACCACCCAGCATAGAGATTTTACACCGAAAGCTTTTACACCCAATTATTTTTAGTTTATGCTAAATCTCAATCTATGAGTTGCAGATCATTAAAGTACAAATGTATTAATAGGGGTTTTTTTTTTTTAACACTTAATTGAATTGAGGGTAGTTTTGCAATATAAACATATAAATATATGGTTGAACTTCTTCATTATAGTGGATTGCAGGTTATTGTTCGTTCTGAGTGCTGTTAACTAAAATTTATAACAGCAAGGTACTTAAGTACATACTATACTATCTAACTTCCGTCTAAAAAGTTTCTTCCACACTAAATTTCCTCTTGGTCTTCATAGTTTAAAAAGGTGTATGGGATTTTAGAAGAGAATTTGATAAAAATACCTGATGTGGCTTATATGTTCCTTTTTGAGATGAGCTGCATTATGCCTGGAACATTTCCAGTAAAAATGGAGAATCACAATCTGGTAAGGAATTTACACATATTATATAAGCTTGATATCTTTGAGGCTTTTCGTAAAATAATACTATCGTAGGCCGCAACCACCAACTTATTATTTAAAAAGAATCCAAACGACTATGATTCCTTTTTACAATCTAGCTTTGTCGATTAAAAGGATACTATTTTCTTTTATTCATTATTTTTTTTAATTGGAAACGCCTTTAAATTATTCATTTTTGAATGTGGAAGTCAAGAGTTGTGTAGCTTGTACCTAGGCTCACGTGTAAATTTATGTACGTTGCAGTGCTAAACCAAATGTCCCTTTTAAGTTTATTTTTTAAAATTATTGCTTGCTTTAAGCATCTAAAGTTGTAAATCATATTTGTGGCATATTCAAGTATTTATCAGTGTTCTGTCATCTCGAATGCACGTGGTATGATGTTAAAGTTCAGTTAATGTTTCGTCCAGTAAGTTCCCAAGTGCGAAAAATCATAAGTAGTCTTCTGGCTAAGCTGGAAGCCAAATTTTACATTTTATATTTATTTGTTTCAAATGTTTTCTTTTTCCATTCGAAGTTTAATAAGTCATTTATAATAATTGGAAAGTAAGTCTAAAATATAAGAGTAACCAACAAGGCAGTCTATAGTGCTACCAAAAAAGTGAATTTTTATAGTGTTTGCCTACCGTTATTATTTAACAAATTCGTACTTAGGCGCCGAAGATATTATTGTTGCTCGGCGCCCATTGACAGAATAGTCTGCATCAAATAAGGATAAAAAAAACTTTCGTTTTGCTGTACAGGGTGGCCAAATAAGAATGCGAGGTACTGTATCTGGGAAACTATTCATTGTAGAAGCTTGCGATAAAAAAATTTGTTACTAAAATGGCCAAGAGAATGACCTGGAAAATATTTTCAAGTTTCTAAAATGGCCGCTAGGGGGCGCAACTGCAATCTTGAATCTAGAAAACTGATGTTTCTGTAAATTTTGCTGAATTAACCTAACAAAAAATAGTTGATTATTAAAGTAGAGACTAATCCGAACCTTTTTTATTTGAATAGTTTTGCTGTATCTCTAAAAACAAAGTGGTGGGGGGTGTTTAAAAGTTGGCTTAAAACACACCCTGTATACTAAAAACGCCTTAGCCGATTTTATCAAACTTAAATGCGTTGATATGACTTTTTTTTCATAGAAAAATAGCTAAATGATGTCTAAATAATCTTGCGAAAATCGCAACTCGATATCTTGTTCCTGACCTAAAATATAGGCCAAAGAATATTTTATACCCTTAAATTTTAATTTTTTTACACTAATTATTTTGGAATTTTTTAAAATTCACTACTTTTAAAAACAAAATTTACCATTTTTGAAAATATTACCTAATATCACTAAAAGGTAAGTATTAATAATGCTTATATCAAAAATCAGACCTATTTTATGTTATATATTACCTATGGATATAATACGAAAAAAATAATTATTAGAAAGCAGGTCATGGAATGCAACAAAACAAATGTCTACTTAAATTATAAACATTCCTCAAATTGTCAATAGTAAGTTGTCAAAAGTTTTACGTTACTTGAGCATTTTTTGTTTTTGCAAAATGCGTTTTACGAACGATGAAGCTGTTGATATGCTTGCGGTTTATTTTGAATGTCTTCAAAATGCTGCAGTAGCAAAAAGAGTTTATGCTGCTCGATATCCAAATCGAAGTCCTTGCGATATTAGATTTTTTCCCCGATTAGTGGCGAACTTACGAGCCAATGGTAGTTTTCGGCCTAGGTTTCAACGGCCAAGAAATGTGGACAATATTAACAGCGTACTGGGATATATTGAAGGAAATCCTCATGTTAGCACAAGAGCATTATCCCTTGAATTAGGCATATCAAGAACAACGATTTAAAATATTTTGAAGGACAATAGGTAAATTCTAATAGCCATCGCCATATATGGATTTATTTAAGTTTAGCTTTTTTTTAAATATATTTATAGAATGCACCCATATCATGTTAATTTACATCAGGCATTGGAAGAAGCAGACTTTGACTTGGTTGCGTGAAGTTCAGTACCAAGGGCGCTGGAGTTGAAATGTGTGGTGTGATATACTTGGAGGCAACATTATTGGACCATATTTTTTTGAGCAATCTCTAAATGGCAATGTTTTTTTCGACTTTTTGGTAAATCAATTACCGTTGTTGCTGGAAGATGTGCCACTGGAAGTCCGGCAAAATGTGTTTTTGCAGTTGGATGGTTGTCCAGCACATTTTGCTAGGAATGTGCGAGAGCATATTAATAACATTTTTCAACAGCGGTGGATTGGAAGAGGAAGTCTGTTTCCATGGCCTCCGCGATCCCCAGACTTAACCTGTCTTGATTTCTATTTATGGGGGCGGTTAAAGGACATTGTATTTCAGACTCTAGTCGTAGAGAAGATATGAAAAACCGCATTCGTAATGCAATACATACCATACCGAGAGCCGAAATTGAAGCTGCAGTTCTATCTACCCATGAGAGGCTTCAGCAATGCATAGAGCGTGATGGTCAGCATTTCGAGCATTTACGGGGGCATTAAAACCCTTTCTTTTTAAAATCGGTCCTTTATAGGGCCACAACTTACATTATAAAAGAAATTCGAAATAAATTATTTTGTAGTTTTTATAAATATTAGGGGATTTCCATATAAAATTTTCTTTGGCCTAAATTTTAGGTTAGGATGAAGATATTGAGATGCGGTTTTCGCAAGCATATTTAGGCGTCATTAAGCTTTTTTTTTGTATAAAAAAATTTATACCATTGCATTTAAGTTTTTTGAGAAAATTAGTCATATGTGTCAGAAAGCCGAAAAAAGCCCTCTAGCGGCGAGATGTAAAACTAAAAAAACATGAAATATTATAATATTCGTAGCTTAATAATAGCTCTTTTCAACTAGCCCAAATTCGATAAAATGGGCTAAGGCGTTTTTAGTATACAGGGTGTGTTTTAAGCCAACTTTTAAACACCCCCCACCACTTTATTTTTAGAGATACAGCAAAACTATTTAAATAAAAAAGGTTCGGATTAGTCTCTACTTTAATAATCAGCTATTTTTTTGTTAGGTTAATTCAGTAAAATTTACAGAAACATCAGTTTTCTAGATTCAAGATTGCAGTTGCGCCTCCTAGCGGCCATTTTAGAAACTTGAAAATATTTTCCAGGTCATTCTCTTGGCCATTTTAGTAATACATTTTTTTATCGCAAGCTTCTACGATGAATAGTTTCCCAGATACAGTACCTCGCATTCTTATTTGGCCACCCTGTACAATGTTTTAAATTTTCCATTTTTAGTGACTAGTCTCTTACACATTAATGAGTTTTTTTATTATTTTCTTCTATTCTACGACTATTCTAAAACCGTGTAACCAACATTAACAGATGAAAATTTGAATTTTATAATATTTGTTCAAATTATCGTTTTCATAAATTGATAAAAAAAAAACAGACAGTGGCTGATTTTGACAGTTGCGATTAACATTTAAATTTGTTTAAAGTAAATAAGTTCGTAAAATTTAACCTCTTATCATGTATCCTAGTTTTTAAATTTTGCAATCTTCTATTTAAAACCTAGTTAACATATGGCTAAATACACACCGTGTCGGCTCTTAGCTATATTTTAATGTCAGTAGAACACTGAATAAATACTCAAAATAACTAACTATTTAAAATACCAAATAATACCAGAAAATAAACTAAAACCGTACGATATTGATGCCTATCTTTAGGTAACTTATATAATTGGATATCAAGAGACTATAATTTAATAAATTTAAAAAAATATTCAAAAAATTGCATAGGAAAAATTTAAAATCCAAATTTTAATGATTTTTTAAAAATCTCCAGTTTAAATAATTCTTTTATATATTGCTAAAATATAATAGACTTGTTTTATTTTCAGAAGTAAGGGTCTTATTTATCATGCCATAAATTCACTTCTTAATCTTTTATCCAAATCATTTACCCAACTATCAAACTACATATCTCTTTATATCAAATAAACTAAGTATAGTAATTTTTTGTTGTAATATTTACATCCTTATTGTTTCATAATACTTTTACTTGACAAAATGGAACACCCTAAAATATCTAGTGTAAAATGATTTACAAAAGAGTTTTACCACTAACCAAACTCTTTATTTTATTCTCGACACGTTTTTCGCTAACGATGTTCGTATCTTTCGAAAAAAAATTAGAACTCTTCAGTTTCAATTCATCAATATTTAAATTTTTTTCATATATGTCTAAAATTTTCTTTATAAAAAATAGTTTACATAAAATACACGCATTTTACCACTAAAATTCAACATAAAAATTCGTTAAAAGCCTAACCATGATAAATGTTAAAATAACGCCACTAAAACTGATTTGATGTTCTGTCGAAGAAAATGTATTGTTTTCAAACACGAACGTTGTGTTTTACACCACATGTTTTTCCGATAATTTGATATTTTAAAGCTAAGTGTACCATTATTTTTGTCATTTTCTCTGAAAATAACTAGCGATTTTAGCTTTAAATCATTTTTAATGGTGTTTGATATTTTACCTTCATAAAATTACTTACAAAAGTCTGATTTACTAATTCGATTTATAACTTTTGTGAAAATAATACCAAAAACATAGGTCTTCAAAATTTTTACGTATATAATATTTTCAAACAAAATTTATTTTCAATTTTATTTAAAGCACTATAGTCCAACATATTATAATAATACTTAACATGCAAGAAAATCTAAAAATACAAATTATTACATAAAAGATATGCGTTAATATAATATTATGTTCCTCGATATCATCTAAAACCACCAAAATAAGAAAAAATAAATGTAAAACTATGTAAAATACTTATGTATCACCATGCAAATTATTTATTTGAGATAAATTTTTGTATTTATTAGATCTAAAAAATTTTAGGGATTAGCAAAACTCTGTATCACAACTACATAATAAACACAAATATTACGCACTACAGCATAGCATTATAATATTTTTGTAGAAAAAAATATAATATATTATTAAATGTTGGGTGGTAATCAAGACATCGTAGTGGACTGTAAACACTTATTTATTCAACTAAAATGGCCCGATAACACAGGAGCAAGATCTCAACGTCCGCCATACTCTTTGCCGAAGAAAAGACTCACTTTGCGACGTTGTCGCGCTTAACAAAAAAAACTTGAACGCTCTAACATTTAAAATATTAAAAAACAGGATTTTGTAAATTGAGCAACTTGATATAAAGCAGTAGACAGGGGATTATGCAAGACTATTAAAATAAGACCTGGCGAAAAGATAAAAATATAATTTATACAAGTTTGAATTAAACTTTTCTTAACTTTAGCAATCGATAATTCTTATAATAAATTAAAGAGTTTTTATCTTGATAAAGATTACGAACTTGGCACAACTATGGCTTGTTTTGTTATACATTGCCTCAATAATCAAATTTATAGGTAAATTAATTTAGGCATTAGGGTAATAGAGTGTTTCAAAAGGTCTTGAGTTTAATCCTTTTCACAAAAAGTATGTAATATGTAACAATTTGTGTAACATCACAAGTGACATATTTTTCCTTAACTCGATGGTAACCATCTATAAAAGGCCTAAAAGAGAATTATATGCAATGGCTTGAGGAGTATAAGCCGTCAGAACTGGGTAATGTTTGTTAGATTCCGGCCCAAGAAAATATTTTAAACTTTGAGAACCAATTCTTCATACTATGTCGACGTTTTAAACTCTGTGAAATTATCTTCAGGACGCTAAACTGTTAGAGATATTTAAAGTAATAAAAGTGCAATATGTAAGGACAGGAGCATTTTATGCGACGGAACAGAATTTTAGATTTTAAAATACTAATTAAATCTATAAAAATAAAATCAATAAGTCTATTTAGTTTAAATTAATCGTTAAAATTTTATAGTCACTAGATCTAATGCTGTTACAGACTAAAAATGAAGAAGAACAAACACTAGTACAAGACTATTACAGGGTATCTTCAATGTGTCATATTATTTATTATATTTAAATTTTGAATACTCAAGTTATCTATATATTTTTTTTTGTTTACATGTCAAGGATGGTTCTTTATTTCTAACATTTCACTAAGTAGTCTTTTTTTATAGTTTCCTTGTCTACACAAAATTCCAGTTTCTTCAAAGTTAAAGGGGTTTTTAAGTGATTCCAAATATACTGCAAATATTGTTTTTTATTTGTGTTGAGCGATAGTTAACACTTCTCTTGTGTTCTGAAATTCTCGTTTGCAGGTATATGTAGGCTAGATGTTTGTTCAATACAGGGTTTGGCCGGAAAGCAATAGGACTGAGTGGATTTTAAAAAAATGTATTAAGCTAATCGTCACAATTCCACAGAATAAACGATCTCATAGAAGCGAAGGCTTGCGTCGGCTCCTTTGATATCCTTGAACCAGTTTTTTATAAGCCCAACTGACAGATGCACCCGGCGCAAATACACTGAGATATCTCGTAAAGTTGTAGTAAATGCATACACCGAACGAAGTGCTTTTATTTTTAAAATCAAAATGGTTATATTCATATAATACGGAAGCAAACTACAAAATTTAGTTACATTTCAAATAGGTTTTGTTTTGTTTAATGCTTATATTGGTCCTTCCTTTTTAGAATAATTATAATAATTATTATTTTTATAAAAATTGTTATTTGACAGTTTTGATACACGATAGAGGTGTAGGTTAGTATACTTTTAATTTGTTTTGGAATGGAATTTTTGTGTTAGTTGTTTTATGATAATGGTAAATAATATTTGGCATTAGTAAGGCACTAGCTGAGAAAAAGTCTGCTATTTGTGTGATGTTAATATGTTAACAATATACATATAGATATGTACATAGGTAGGTATTTTTAAATTAAATTTTAGCTGGAAGGTTTATACGCAGGTATGTTTTCTCGTATGTTTTAAACACAACACATTTAAGAGTAGGTATCATCGGCTTTTATATATTTATATATAAAAAGATATATGTATGTATTATTATATACATATGTAGGTACCACAGATACGTCCATATTTTATAAAGGTATTATACGTTGTATAGTCGCCGTCCATTATGATAGTCTGGAACAAAATATAAGATTTTTAAGGGTTTTACTACTACTATATTATGCACTTGCATGGGTAAACCAGTCCATAAAAAGACAGATAATTGAAAATTAAAGTCATTATTCTTTATCACATAAAAATACTGTATACCTAAATCAACCTTAATATTTTTATCTATGTACAGGGTGGCCAAATAAGAATGCGAGGTACTGTATCTGGGAAACTATTCATCGTAGAAGCTTGCGATAAAAAAATTTATTACTAAAATGGCCAAGAGAATAACCTGGAAAATATTTTCAAGTTTCTAAAATCGCCGCTAGGGGGCGCAACTGCAATCTTCAATCTAGAAAACTGATGTTTCTGTAAATTTTGCTGAATTAACCTAACAAAAAAATAGCTGATTATTAAAGTAGAGACTAATCCGAACCTTTTTTATTTGAATAGTTTTGCTGTATCTCTAAAAATAAAGTGGTGGGGGGTGTTCAAAAGTTGGCTTAAAACACACCCTGTATACTAAAAACTCCTTAGCCGATTTTATTAAACTTTGGCTAGTTGAAAAGAGCTATTATTAAGTTACGAATATTATTATATTTCATGTTTTTTTAGTTTTACATCTCGTCGCTAGAGGGCTTTATTCGGCTTTCTGACACAAATGACTAATTTTCTCAAAAAACTTAAATGCAATGGTATTAATTTTTTTATACAAAAAAAATAGCTTAATGACGCCTAAATATGCTTGCGAAAACCGCATCTTAATATCTTCATCCTAACCTAAAATTTAGGCCAAAGAAAATTTTATATGGAAATCCCTTAATATTTATAAAAACTACAAAATAATTTATTTCGAATTTCTTTTATAATGTAAGTTGTGGCCCTATAAAGAACCGATTTTAAAAAAAAAGGGTTTTAATGCCCCAGTAAATGGTCGAAATGCTGACCATCACGCTCTATGCATTGCTGAAGCCTCTCATGAGTAGATAGAACTGCAGCTTCAATTTCGCCTCTCGGTATGGTATGTATTGCATTACGAATGCGGTTTTTCATATCTTCTCTAGTCGTAGGCTGAGTCTGAAATACAATGTCCTTTAACCGCCCCCATAATTAGAAATCAAGACAGGTTAAGTCTGGGGATCGCGGAGGCCATGGAAACAGGCTTCCTCTTCCAATCCACCGCTGTTGAAAAATGTTATTAATATGCTCTTGCACATTCCTAGCCAAATGTGCTGGACAACCATCCAACTGCAAAAACAAATTTTGCCGGACTTCCAGTGGCACATCTTCCAGCAACAACGGTAATTGATTTACCAAAAAGTCGAAAAAGACATTGCCATTTAAAGATTGCTCAAAAAAATATGGTCCAATAATGTTACCTCCAAGTATACCACACCACACATTTAAACTCCAGCGCTCTTGGTGCTGAACTTCACGCAACTAATGCGGATTTTCTGCAGACCAATAATGCATGTTATGCAGGTTGACTCTACCGTCGCTATTAAATGTGGCTTCATCGGTCCAAAGAATTTTAAATAAAAAATCTCTGTCCTCGCGTATCATGCCTAATACCCAATAACAATAGTCCAACCTACGGTCAAAGTCTGCTTCTTCCAATGCCTGATGTAAATTAACATGATATGGGTGCATTCTATAAATGTATTAAAAAAAAAGCTGAACTTAAATAAATCCATATATGGCGATGGCTATTAGAATTTACCTATTGTCCTTCAAAATATTTTGAATCGTTGTTCTTAATATGCCTAATTCAAGGGATAATGCTCTTGTGCTAACATGAGGATTTCCTTCAATATATCCCAGTACGCTGTTAATATTGTCCACATTTCTTCTAATTCTTGGCCGTTGAAACCTAGGCCGAAAACTACCATTGGCTCGTAAGTTCGCCACTAATCGAAGAAAAAATCTAATATCGTAAGGACTTCGATTTGGATATCGAGCAGCATAAACTCTTTTTGCTACTGCAGCATTTTGAAGACATTCAAAATAAACCGCAAGCATATCAACAGCTTCATCGTTCGTAAAACGCATTTTGCAAAAACAAAAAATGTTCAAGTAACGTAAAACTTTTGACAACTTACTATTGACAATTTGAGAAATGTTTATAATTTGAGTAGACATTTGTTTTGTTGCATTCCATGGCCTGCTTTCTAATAATTATTTTTTTCGTATTATATCCATAGTGAATATATAACATAAAATAGGTCTGATTTTTGATATAAGCATTATTAATACTGACCTTTTAGTGATATTAGGTAATATTTTCAAAAATGGCAAATTTTATTTTCAAAAGTAGTGAATTTTAAAAAATTCCAAAATAATTAGTATAAAAAAATTAAAATTTAAGGGTATAAAATATTCTTTGGCCTATATTTTAGGTTAGGAACAAGATATCGAGTTGCGGTTTTCGCAAGATTATTTAGACATCATTTAGCTATTTTTTTATGAAAAAAAAATCATATCAACGCATTTAAGTTTTTTGAGAAAATTAGTCATTTGTGTCAGAAAGCCGAATAAAGCCCTCTAGCGGAGAGATGTAAAACTAAAAAAACATGAAATATAATAATATTCGTAGCTTAATAATAACTCTTTTCAACTAGCCCAAGTTTGATAAAATCGGCTAAGGCGTTTTTAGTATACAGGGTGTGTTTTAAGCCAACTTTTGAACACCCCCCCCCACTTTATTTTTAGAGATACAGCAAAACTATTCAAATAAAAAAGGTTCGGATTAGTCTCTACTTTAATAATCAGCTATTTTCTTGTTAGGTTAATTCAGCAAAATTTACAGAAACATCAGTTTTCTAGATTCAAGATTGCAGTTGCGCCCCCTAGCGGCCATTTTAGAAACTTGAAAATTATTTCCAGGTCATTCTCTTGGCCATTTTAGTAATAAATTTTTTTATCGCAAGCTTCTACGATAAATAGTTTCCTAGATACAGTACCTCGCATTCTTATTTGGCCACCCTGTACAATGTTGTGTACCTGCACGTATGTACACATACATAGATACATATGGTTTAGGTATATATATATATATATATATATATGTTTATTAAATTAAATAATGTTTATTCTGTATTTATTTGCATGGCACGACAAATTAATTAGGGAATATTCTGAACTTTTCAAAGCTTTTAAACAACCATAATAATAATGAATAATACATAATAATGTAACTTTTCTATACCTACTTTCTTTTATTATTGTTATTGCTCACCTTCTAATATCCCTAGGAAACGAAAATCAACTTTTTCCAGCAACGCTTTTGGCAAAACAACCCATATACGCACAAAAAGTTGGCACTTAAGTGTTTTTTTTAACTTTCTAGCACAACACAAATGAAAGATAAAACAAACTCACAGAGCACAGAGTTAAACTCCAAAACAACGTAATGTGTAATACCTACTATAAAAACTAAAATAAAAAACGGCAAATTACAAAATATCGCAAATGTAGACACTAACGCTCGTACTAATACACTAATTATGACCCGATACCCCACGTGGGCGACGACAGTTGTACCCGTTAGAATGGGGGTAAATGGGAGGAGCCTGAACGAAAAACCGGTTCGGTAAAAAGGGCTAGCCTTCGCTTCTGTGAGATCGTTTATTCTGTGACAATTCTTTAAAAACTTTCAAAATAGGCTCCTTCTGCGTCAATGCAGCGCTGCCAGCGCGATTTCCAATCATTGAAGGCGTCACGGAGGGCGGAGACAACTAAATAGCCGCTCGTTCGTTAACTAGGAACCACAGAACACAAATATAAAGAAATGCGTGTTGCCTAATGAACAGACAGAAATTTCGTTGACAGCTTTATTGACGTTGTTGAGAAAGATGGGGACAACCATCTTGGTTGGCGTAGAGCGGGAAATTTAAGCCTGATTTAAGCGCGATATTTAAATTTGAAGAAATTTGCAGAATTACAGAAGTTGATGAGTTAACTGACAAGTGATGAGAGATATATTTAAATAGAATTTTATTCTATTTTAAAATTAACAATATGCTTATCAGTTTAGAAAAACCCGCATTTTGTCAAAATCATTGATTTTAAATGTTAGGAAAAAAAATATTTCATTTCACACTCTCAAAAATTAACATATCAACTAAAATATTATTTAATTTAAATTTGGTTCTCAAGACGTTGCTTATTTAGGACATTTAAGATATTTAGATATAGATACTTATAGTTCAGTTCAGAGATCTATTAGAATCTTTGATGTACCGCAAATAGTCCGTGTGCCGGTGTTGCTTGTATTGTCACACGACATGCATGTTTAAATCGCAAAATTTTATGTGGAAAGAGTCATAAAGTAATATTCTAAGCGATATTTAATCATTTCATTAAATAAATAAATGTTTTAAGCATTTTTTTTAAGAATTTATACATTTGATTCGTAAAATGTGACTACATGCGCCCACGTACTATTTTGTTAAATGCCTGACCTTAGTCACAGCCACTCAAGCGTGAAAAGTTGCACAGGTCCGGCCTTAAAATGTATTTGTATTTAAAACTTTATTATTCGGGATTTTTGGGTCTAGTTTTATTAAGTTAAAAATTCAGGATAGTTGATAGCAAGATAATATTTAATTTAAATATAAGATTTAAGTACGTTAAATGAGTTTAACCAAAAATTTTTATTTCATAAGTTTAGTTTTTAGCGCCATCCCCCTTATAACAAGTCAAGTCTCTTTGCTTTGCAATATGTCAAGTTGGAATAATGTATTGACTACTGTTAACCCACTGCATAGCTTTCATCAAATAGTATTAAACAATTTTAACACTGCTTTTCCTGTTGTCAATATTAAGAAACGAAATGGAAAACCTTGATATACTAAGGGTTTACGAGTATCTGGGAAAAATATGCGCTTCCTTTTTTACATTAGGAAATACGCTATGAACAATGCAACATTTTTAAATTATTATAACAGATACCGCAAGATTTACAGAAACTCAATCAGAATGGCTAAGTGGACCTACTTTCAAAGGAGGATAAATAATTCCTCCAACAGAACATTTGACTGCATGAGTTACAGAGTGCTGCTGATGAAACTGGAGCTCTATGGTTTCAGGGGAACTGCCCTTGAGAGTTTCGTTCCTACTTATCAAATCGTGTCCAGGCTGTCAAATTTAATGGTGGTATGTCTAAGGAACTTAATATAAATGTGGGTGTTCCGCAAGGATCAGTACTTGGTCTTTTAATTTTTCTCATTTATGTTAACGATCTGCCACAACTGCAGGTAACTGGTGTGCCGATGATACCACCATCCTCTGGCACGACTCTGATGTTTCTCAAATGGAGGCCAATATACGTGCAGATTTGTTAAAAATAAAAGACTGGTGTGATGCAAATTTTTTGACATTTAATGTTTCCAAAACAAATATCCTTAAATGTAATACAAATGATATATGTTTAAGTAATGAAGCCATCAACATGCCATCGTTCAGTAAGTTTTTGGGTCTTTCCATAGACAAGTTCCTTAAATTTAAAGACCATATTGTGAATGTATGTAGAAAAGTCTCATTAGGCTGCTACGCCCTAAGGGTTATTGCCACCAGTCTTAATTTCTCCATCGCCAGATCTGCATACTTCGCGATTATCGAGTCGCACCTTCGATATGGAATTTGCTTTTGGGGTTCATGTTCAAATTCACTTTTTAGTTCAGCGTTTGTACTCCAGAAAGGGGCCATTAGATATCTATGTGGGGCCAAGCCTCGTGACTCATGTCGCCCGCTTTTTGTAAGTCATAATATTTTAACCCTGTGTTGTATTTTGGAAACAGTTTGCTTAGTTTTTAGAAAATATAAACAGGAACTCCACTTAGGAAGCCACTATAATACGCGACAAAACTATTTGTTGAGGCTACCCATTCCTCATTTTGAACTTGTCCATAGCTCTATCATATATGGAGGTAGAAAGCTGTTTAATAAACTTCCACTAGAAATAAGACAACTTAAGACTGAAAAAAGCCTACGTACAAGGAAGAAAATATTTCTTGCTAGTAAGGCGTACTAAACTATGTAGCACCTAAACTATGATGAATTTTTAATGATTAGCATTTAAGTATTTTTCAAAGTTTTATATAATTTTATTTTATTTTAAATTAGTTTCTCGTTTTTATTCCTTTAATGTACAGTCTACAACTTCTATGTTTATATTGACAATAAAGCATTTTTGAGTTTAATGAGAGAGTAGGTGACAAATTACTTAGGCCCATTTATTCTGTGGATTAAGGTATTAAATAGTTACTTTTTGACACAAAAGTGTAAAATGTTTTGGTTTGTCTTCAAATTTTATATATTTCCTTTTTTTGGAAATTGAGATTTATTTTTACATGGTGGTGATTATTAATGGGGATTGTGGCTGCCATATTCAATGTCCTTTATTATAGTTTTTTTAATTAATACATATTATGATATATTATTATAATAATATACTCATGAAAACCCCCCATCTCTATATTTAGTACCAACTTCTTTTGATAAAAAGTAATTATGTAGTCAGAAAATTGGAAGTATATTTTCTAAAATTAACTTTTACATTAAAAATCATCTGGCTGTCTATACTTTATGCCTTTAAAAGACACAAGTTTTACTTATAAAAAAAAAACACACTTTACATCCTGAACGTATTTATTAATTTGTTTGCCTCGTATTTAGTTATTATGCATATTAGGAGAGATTAGATAAAAATTAACAAAAATAAATGCTTATACTAAAAACTAAAAATCTTTTACAAAACACTACATTTTAAGTATACTGGATCCTAAAACTACAGTGAGGATACTAAATACTTTTATAAATTTAACCACTCTTTTGAATCTGGCCCAAAAAGTTAATACAAATTTTGTAAATTCTGTTTTTTTGCCATTGTTCTTTAGCAGTTTCTTCCATTAAGGAAGGAAACAGTTTCTCTGTTGCCGCCATGGATTCCAACTTCATCTCGCACATCAGCATAAGGATTCTAAAGCATTACATTATATATACTTTATTGTGTCGCTGAAGGACAAACAGGGGCAGTAAGCTGAAAAAAAACAAAACTTTAAACTTCTTTAATTAATAAAAATAGGATTTTCTTACTATGGCAAAAAAGGGACTTTTTTCCAGAGAATGGAGGAAGAAGCAGTCTTCATTGTGTTGCTGAAGGACAACAGGGGTAGTAAGCTGTAAAAAACAAAATTTTAGATTTGTTTTCTTATTAAAAACAATGTTTTTCTAACCATAGCAAAAAAGGGCTTTTTCCAGAGAATGGTGGAAGAAGCAGTCTTTATTGTATCACTGAAGGACAACAGGGGCAGTAAGCTGTAAAAAACAAAATTTTAAACTTGTTTTATTAATAAAAATATGGTTTTCTTACTATGGCAAAAAAGGGACTTTTTTCCCAGAGAATGGAAATCATACATCAATCATAAATGTATCATATCATGTTTCGGCTAAATAATATATGGATCTTTCTTTCTCCTAAATTTTTTTAATTTTCCTCAAATATTCTATACACCACCTGACAATTCCATTACAGCAGCTCTTTTGTTAACCATCTTAAGCTTAAATCCAAGTTTTATCAGGTATCTCCGCAAGGTTGAGACTGAGAAATGTTTGTCCCTTGCCGATAAGGTGTCTCTATGGTCAGAACCTCATTGTTTTTGTATTTAGAATACACACCTTTCCTTAGCAATTTGGCCAATATCCATGTCAAGTCCCTTTGATTGCCCTGCATCTTTCCTTTTTATTCTGTCTTTAATCCTTTTTTTTACAGGCATATTGTACTATAGGAAACCCCTGTTAAAAACACTATTTTTTGAGTATCATTCCTTAGATTGTTATAGATATTTAGATAAATTTGTTCTTTTAAAACTGCTTGATTTCCTCTGTAGCTTCTACTTCCCTTGCTTCTTTTTGCTTCCTCAATACTAGAAAATGAACTATCAGAACTATGTAAGTCTAAATCACTGCCCAGATCACTCTTATTGTTTTTATCACAAATGTTATTGTCTTTCTTATACACCCACGGTCTCCATAAGCCCGCACAAACACTTTCCTCTTCATTTGCCAAATTTTCCTGCCTATTTTTCCAGGGTCGAAACATTTTAAGGTCTTTAGGTATAATACCAAAACAAATCCATAAACACAAATAAAAAAACACTGTTCCTCACAGTAAAAACTGCAAAAAATTTACAGGAATACAGGCCAAATTCTAAATTCTTTACTTTCATAAACGTGTAAAAAGCATAACCGGCAAAACACATCAAATAATAACCTCACATGGCCCCCCTCCCAACTATTAAAGGTGATAGACCCATCCAACAAGTATTTTAAAGGCGATAGACCCATCCGTAAAGATCTCTTTAAAAACACGACGAAAATAATGCAAAAACGGTCCAAAAATTTATTTGGGTACGGCCCCGTAATTCTTAAATTCAGTGGGATAGAGAGAGATACACAATCACTTGCACAGCCTAAAGTAGGAATTGTCAGAACGCAGGTGTTTTATCTTTGTTTAATAGACTGGCTAAAAAGAGGTGACAAGTCTGTGAGTGCTGGAAGTGTTTGAAATATTTTGTAAGATGCTTGGATTTTAGTCCGCGGTCGATTTTTTGATATTATTTTCTTGTGATATTATTTTCTTTTTAAAAATTGACATTTTCGAAAGAAAAATAAAAAATAGTATAAAACATGGGGTTTTACGTATATTTAAAATGATTTCATAGATAGACAATATAAAATTTTGCCATTTAAACATATATATCATGCAACAATAAATATGACATAGGCGCACAGACTAGTTAGTGCGGCATCTGCGACACATCAAAGATTCTAATAGATCTCTGAACTGGACTTTACCAAAAATTATAAATTGGCATTATAATTTTATTATAGGTGCAAATTTTAAATAAAAAAAAACTAAATTGTCTTTTAATTATTATATTTTAAGATAAATTAAAATAAATTTAACAAAATTTTAAAATGCATACAAATAGTTACAATATATTCTAAATCAAATACTGTAAATTGTAAGTATGGTATTTATAAGAACTTTTATGTAAAAAATAGAATTGTTGCAGGTGTAAAGCATATTTTAACTGAAAATCCTAATAATTTCTGGATTTTCTGGAAAAATTTGGGTATAAACATACAGGGTGATTGATGGTTGATGGTACCTTAGACGTTTACGGAGAACGGAAAATAATTTTTTTTTGAAAATTTGGCAACATAGGTTTTAGGTGATGATCTAACGATTAAAAATATTTTTAGCGATGCAGCGTTGCCGCTTATAACAAAAAGTAGTAGCAATCACTTTATGATTGGTTCTGTATAAGGTATTCTTATACCTATCTTTAGTGGTTTTCGAGAAATTAATTATTTTCTTTATTTTTTGACGAAAACATAGATCCAAATAAATTTGCTGTAATCCAAATAATTTACTACGGCACTGGAACGCGCAGAACCTTGAAATTATAAACGTAAATTATGGAAGTATTGTACAATATTTTTTACTTTGAAAATTTGTTCTACGTTATACAGGGTTGCTCAAAATTAGTGATTTTACCGCTAGATACAAAAATGGTAAAAAGTGCATTTTTGAAAATGGAATACCCTGTATATTAAAACATATTCTAAAAGGAAATTAAAATCCCTGTCTAAAGAGGTATTATATTCCTATATCGAAGTAGTTCGGTTTCGGAAATAAAAGCAATTTTCTGTAGAAATCGGAATATTTTGACATATTTGCTTTAGTTGGCCATGAAAGGTCATGATGAAACAATACTAGGCTATTGATGTTTGAGAGTGACATTTAGTTGATTAATAGTAAATACGCTTGGGTGTTTTTTTAAAATAGTGACCTAAAAATTCATTAAAATGGAAAGAAATAGTTATTCAAATGAAGTTTTGATGAATCTATTCATTATTCATGGACATGGATGTGACAAAATTGTAGCAAGAACATGCAGAAAGTTCAATGAAATGTACCCGAATTTACAAAAAATGGATAAAAGAAAATTTGTGCGAATACAAAATAACTTTATACAATTTTGTTCACAACTTAAAAATGATACAAGATTATAAGTAATTTACAACAAATTTTCAAAATGATTGTCACTGACTTCTAAGCAATTCAAAATCCTGCGTTGTGCAGCATGTGTTGTCGCTGCTTGTATTTCAGAAGGATCTGTTTACTGTTTACCGGTGTCTTGTATACCATTTGCTTCAAATTACCCCAAAAGTAAAAATCAAGTGGTGTAAGATCAGGTGATCTCGCAGGCCAGTCCCATGGTCCCAAACGCCTAAACCAGCGGTCATCGAATTTCCCAAATAACTCACGTGTCACCTTCTCAGTGCAATGAGCAGGTGCCCCATCCAATTGGAACCAGCAAGTGCGATAATCTTCAAGCGTTAAATTTTCCAGAAAATCTTCTACGACTGAGGGCAAAATCTGAATGTATTTATGGGAGTTTGGAGTTTAATGACCCGTCGTAAATAAAAAAAGCTATTTGATTGTCTTTTAGTAAACAAAAAACATTAAAACTAAATTTTTCTTGAAACCCCATTTCCTTAACCGCGTGTGGATTTTGATTAGCCCAAAAATGTTGATTTCTTCTATTAAAAATACCTTCTCTAGAAAACTTTGCTTCGTCTGTTCATATTATTTTTTTTTAGAAAGTTTGGATCCTCTTGAATGCGTGTCAGAAGTATCTCACAATATTGAATGCGACGTTGGTAATCATCCGGTTTCAGCTGATGAACTTTTGAATATTTAAAGGGATGCATACTATTGTCGTTCAGAATTCTTTGCACAGAATAATAAGTTAGGCCTAAATCATCTTCTGCACTCCGGATGGAAGCTTGTGGATATGCGTGAAAGTAGGCTAAAACATTCACGATGTTGTCCTCATCAGACGTTACAGGCTTGGGCAAAGTTGTATCATTTTTAAGTTGTGAACCAAATTGTAGAAAGTTATTTTGTATTCGCACAAATTTTCTTTTATCCATTTTTTGTAAATTCGGGTACATTTCATTGAACTTTCTGCATGTTCTTGCTACAATTTTGTCACATTGTCCATGAATAATAAATAGATTCATCAAAACTTCATTTGAATAACTATTTCTTTCCATTTTAATGAATTTTTATGTCACAATTAAAAAAAACACCCAAGCGTATTTACTATTAATCAATTTAATGTCACTCTCAAACATCAATAGCATAGCATTGTTTCATCATCACCTTTCATGGCCAACTAAAGCAAATATGTCAAAATATTCCGATGTTTACAGAAAATTGCTTTTATTTCCGAAACCGAACAACTTCGATATAGGAACATAATACCTCTTTAGACAGGGATTTTAATTTCCTTTTAGAATATGTTATAATATACAGGGTGTTCCATTTAAAAAATGCACTTTTTACCATTTTTGTATCTAGCGGTAAAATCACTAATTTTGAGCAACCCTGTATAACGTAGAACAAATTTTTATATTGAAAAATAATGTACAATACTTCCATAAATTACGTTTATAATTTCAAAGTTCTGCGCGTTCCAGTGCCGTAGTAATACAAATTTATTTGAATCTATGTTTTCGTCAAAAAATAAAGAAAATAATTAATTTCTCGAAAACCACTAAAGATAGGTATAGGAATACCTTATACAGAACCAATTATAAAGTGATAGCGGATCGGAAAATAAAAAAATATACAGGGTATTCCATTTAAAATAACAAAGTTGCTACTACTTTTTGGTATAAGCGGCAACGCTGCATCGCTAAAAATATTTTTAATCGTTAGATCATCAGCTAAAACCCATGTTGCCAAATTTACAAAAAAAAATTATTTTCCGTTCTCCGTAAACGTCTAAGGTACCATCAACCATCAATCACCCTGTATATAAGAAACATGTAACAAACATACCTAAATAAAAAATTAAATATTTAACAATCTATACAATTGTAACAAAAGAATATATATCCACATATTATGGAAAACAAAATACTCTTAATAACTAAAAACTCTTATAACAGCAGACACTGAACCTATCTCTTGAAACAAATCTGGCTCTCATTGTAAATAAGTTAATTAATAATGACTAGATATAACACAAATACTTATGTTCAAGTTTATATGCATTTTTTTTTTTTTTTTAGTATAAGCAAATAAAAACAAAATATGCCTTTTGATTTTTGTAACGTTGTAGTTAATTCAGATAACAACATTTGAATTTCATTTGGTTTGATTTGTTAACAAATACAACAAAACGTCTAGATATAAATCTGTATAATAAAAAGATTCGGCATATATAGGTATCTCTCTAGTCTGCGTCTGTCTCTCTGTTATTTTGTTTTAATAAGCATTTTACATCCACATTAAAATTTGTCAGAATTAAATAATATACAGTGCATTTAAGATTAAGCGAATAAATTAATTTACAAGAAATTGAACATAAGTCGCAATAAATATTTTATATATTTTAATTTTTTAAAGTGATATGTTGCATTAGTCTATTACGTCAAATTTGACAAACTATACTGACTTAATATAGTATGCTAAGTATTCAGAATATATCGTAGAATTGTAAAATGTCATAATGTACAGAGTGCTCCATTTTAAAAATAATTATGTCGGCGCCATAGTTTTTTCTTGAGGTACCTGTGTAGAAAATTTTTATTGCAAAAATCGCGCAAGTGATAATGATAATCGATGTTTCCAAAAAATAAAAGAAGAAAAAAATACCCGAATTTTAAATCAATTTGTTCCTTTCATCGGAAATACACTGTATAATATTTCCTTCTGAATTAGGATGATTATTATTATGAGTATTATATATAAACTTTTCCTACCAAAAGTTTTTTTTATTTTTAAATACTGTAAAAAAAACAGTTTCCGATACACCCAAATATACCGTCATAATTACGCGTAGTCCCGAAAATCGTAAAGGTTTTTCAGAGGGAGAACATACTTAAAAATTGATGAGGCAAACAGGGGAAATTTATTCCCTTCGAAAAACAACAGGGAAACTCCATTCAAAAATTTAGATAAAGAAATATTCGACGAGAAAACTGTTTTATTGGTACACTTTTTTGGGAGTGTAGCTTTAAATTATTTAATTGGTTATATGGTATATCATAGTTATTTTTCGTGCTTTTATATACGTTCTAATCGATATAAAGAAATGATCACCCAAGTTAAAGCCACCATATTTTCATATTCTTAAAGACGATTTCATAATATTTTTTAAAATTTACAAAAAATAAATAGAAAGCATTTTAATTTAAGATTATGTAAGAACGATTTATTTTTTCGCCTAAATCCAACAAACATTGCTTTTGCAAAAGTAATCTAAAGTTAAAGAAAAATAAGTTAAAAAAGAATTGAAAATTACTGATATCAAAATAAACAGGTCGAGGAATTAAAAATTCATTAAAATTACGCATTGCCCATAATAATGACAACACCGCTTTCTCTCGTCTAATTATATAGATCATAGATCATAGATTAATAATATAGATCTGCTTCGTTTTGTTGTATGACTGCACTGTCAAATTTTAAGGTGCTATTATTTTTTTCGGCATTATTTTTTGCGGCTTTTCTTATCCTTACGAAAGGGTTCAAATTACTAAATTATTTTATTAAGGCAAAGCGGTAGTATAATGTAGGAATTGAACGATTCCATTTTGAGAGAGGAACTGTGTATACAGGGTGGTACGTCGCCGAGCCGAACATAGAAAATCCCATGTAAATTTTAAGGGGTTTAATTATTGGCTTCCCTGTACGTTTTACAGAAAAAATGTAACATAACTTTTTGAAGAGACCAATCTCGCAAACCCTCGTGCAGAGTTTCAAAAAATTTTAATTACCGAAACTTGAATTATTCAATTAAATGTATTTGCAAAATCACCAAATTTGCGGTTCAGGTAAAACCAGACACCAGCCACCAGCAGACAATTTGTCATAAGGCTTTGTCAAATCTGACGTACAGCCGAATACAAAAAATGTTTTTTTTTTTTGGTTTTATCAATCTCACAACCATCCAATCCAATTCAAAGTAAGATACATTAACATTACTTTATTCTCAAAACTTTTATTATTATAACGATGAAGTTAAACCAATAACAATTAATATTATCGATTATTAAAAAGATAATTTTATCATACTTAGAATTTAATTAAACCAATAGCGGTATCTGAAATATTTTAAATTTATTTTCCCATCAAACCTATCTGGTCTATTTCAACCATTAAACCTATTGTTAGTATATTCGAGTCCAAAGACATTGCATTAAATAATTGTAATGCTTAGAAGATCGAAAATAGATCCGAAAAAAGAGAGAACAGAACTCTTAATTTTTTACTAAGTGTGGATAAATAAATTAAAATCAAATACAATAACTTTTTTAAAAATAATAGAGAATTACATAAAAACATCAATTAATCAAATGTTCAAACAACCCCGCATTAACAGCTAAATAATATCCTAACTGGTTTAGATTCTCAAATATTACACTTTTATAAATGACCCCACAAAAAGAAGTCATTCGGTGAAAGATCAGGTGACCTGGCTGGCCAAAATATCCGTTACCGTGGACCAATAATATTGCCGTTAAAAGCATTTTCCAAGCACTCTCTAACCATACGGGCATTATGGGCCGGACAACCATCCATTTGGTACCAGATCATTTGATCTTCCTGAACAAGTTCTTCTAAGGCGGGTCCAATTTGATTTTGAAATAAATCCAAATAGGTTTCAGCTGTTAGGTTATAGTCCATAAAAAAGGGTCCAATGATATGGTGTCCAATAATTCCCACGAATACATTTGTTTTTTGTTTTTGGTGTTCGAGTATGGTTTATTGTTGAGGGTAAATGTACATTCATCAATAAAACAAATATTTCTTAAAAAATTCCTATCATTATTTGCTCTTTCCATGATTTCAAAACAAAATGCCATTCTTCGCTCTTCATCTCCTTCCTGCAGCTCTTGATGTTTTTCGATTGTATACGAATAATATTTGTGTTTTTTTTAAAGTGCGCAATACCGTTGTATGATGTTTATTTACCTCTTGCCCAAGAACCCTCGTACTAACCATCTTGTTTTATAATATTAAGATCTCTGTTCTCTCTTTCTTCAGCTCTATTTTCGATTTTATTGCGATATCCTGAGTTGAACATTTACTATTATTTATTACGGTACCTTTGGACTCGAACTTATTGACAATACGTTTAATAGTTAAAATATGGGCATTACGAAATGGGCATGGTGGGGAAATAAAGTGAAAACATTTCAGATACTGCTCTAAAACTGTTTCCCGCATAATGCCACTTAATTATGGCTATTTTTTCGTCGATTGAATAATTCATACTTGTTTTTAAATATCGACTGTCACTGAATTATTGACACTTTTCCTCACGTCAGGGACAATATTCATTTTACTGGTGCCCGTTTCGTTTTACCTGAACCGAAAATTTGCTAATTTTGCAATTACATTTAATTGAATACTTCAAATCAAATCAAATCAAAAATGCTTTATTGTCAGAAAATTTACATTTTATCGACAAAGCTAAAGGAAAAAAATACAAATATAAATAAATAAACATAAAAAAAAATACTCAGACAAAATACATACAAATTAAATAGGTACATAACAAAACAAAAATACTGTACAAATTATCAAATTGTACAATTTAGTCTTCAAGATTCGCTTATTAAAATTTTTTTAAAACCTTGCACAAGGGTTTGCCAGATTAGTCTCTGCAAAAAGTTATCTTACATTTTTTCTTAAAAATGTACAGGAAAGCCAATAATTGACCCCCTTAAAATTGACATGGGTTTTCCTATGTTCCGCCCGGCGACGCACCACCCGGTATACTATAAAATTGTTACCTAAATTCTTTAATATTCTAAATTTTAGGGGATATTTCCCGAAGACTAGTGGCGAAGAATAGAATGTTATGAAACCATGATTGAAAACGCATTTTTTTATGAAATATTTTATTTTCAGATGAATATTATTTTCTATAAATTTTATAAATAACCCATCACACACCAGCTAATAACTTGACCGACCGATCCGTTCATATTTCATTAGCGAGTTAAGCTCACTACGAATCAAAACATTTACCCACCACGTACCAGCAGATAAATCCGATCGATCTCACATACGGATTTTACCTGCAAGTAAAGCTCCGTACGAGCCAAAATAAAAATAATTTTGCCTATTCTGAATTGCTTGCATTATTTGCCTTCCAATTATTATTTATTTGTCCAAACTAATCCTCTTGATTGTGTTGTAAAACTTGTCACTTTACGCCTAATTTAATACGGCTCGCATCTTTTTCAAATTTCTACAGTTTAATTGCGGCTCGACTTACATTTTTATTTAAAAAAATGTTTTAACACGAATACATGCATTACTTTGTTGTAAATTTTCATGGCTTATCAGAAAAAAAGAAGAAATAAATGGGTGAAGAAGTGTATTGCAAAAATAAGCCTATTCGATCATATCTGACTCTTAAATAAACTTACACAGAACGATCTGTAATAATTCCGAGATCATAATAATTCCGAGATCATTAGCACATAAAATTAGCAGCCGAAAAAGCAGTACATCGAGAACTCGCACACGCGGTAATGCCAACTAGGCTCGCCGTCAAGATTTTTCTGCTCAGGTACTTTTTTCTAGCATTCTTATTCCAGCATAGATGCCAGGGCAATTGGATAAGAATAAGGAAAGTACAAGGAAGCAGAAAGGAAATATCGGGAAAAAATTAACAAATAAAGTTATCCGAATATCTAAAAAAATATTATAAAAACACAAATAAAACGAAATAAAAAGATGCACGGGATCAAACTACGACCCAAATGATTTTCGTAATTATTTGACAATAAATAATACAACTTTAAGATATATGGAAGTGCATTTAAAAAAACAAGACACAATAATGGTAAAATCAATCCCTTTCGAAGAGGGTTTAGCTGCTACTCTTAGATTTTTGACAATTGGACGATCTTACGAGGATTTATCAAGTTTTCGATCTGTGGTGTCGCTCAAACCTTGAGTTATATAATACCGGAAATATGTCAAAGGATCTTTAATATACGGACGGATTATTACATGAAGGTAGACTTTTTTAATTGTTATAAATTTTGATTTTAAGATACACATTATTGTAAATCAATGAAAATATACAAGGTCTGTATAATTATAAGTTTTGTATAACTTATCCAATATTCGTAATAATTCGTTAATAATTCAAGTTAATCCAATTAACTAGTCCAATATTTTCATAATAACCGCAAGTTAAAGATGAATGAGATTAAAGTGGGAACGGTACAAATCTGGTATTGTGCTAGAGGTTTCGTTAAGATTGTTTCAATAGTAAGCTTTTGAAACATACCTTTACATTAAACCTTATATTTTCAGCCAGCCATGCTTAAGAAGGATATATTTTCCCTTACTTTGCGGCCACACTAAGTTTAATAACCTCATATTTATCTATTTTTTTATTTTAACACGTATGCTTCATTTTTTCTCTTTAATTTTTTTCTTGTTGAAGGCTTGGAAGGTTGTGTTGGCTGTCGAGATACCGAAAATAATAATAATAATAATGATCTTAATTTAGCAAAAAGCTACATAGATAAAATAATACATAAGAAATTATTACAATATATGATAATTGTTAATCGTATTTCCATTGCATTTCCAAAGGACAACAATCGGTGGTATTAATTGTGTTCCATAACAAGGTCGGCTCGTGTTGGTGGTTCAAGCAAGTTGCGACACATGTTTCTAGGCCAGGTTTTTATGATGACACGAACAAACGGCACCATCCCGGTAGTTCCAATAGACAGTCACCGCCTCCCGGTGGTCCACAAATAGCCCGCTAAGGAGTCGACATACTATCTAACTATGGAAGCAAGTCGAATAACTGAATTAATTATAAAATTCACAATTAAAAAAAAAATTATAAAATACAATACAATAAAGAGAAGAGAAGAAAGGAAAAACGATAAGTTAACAATAGGTGCTATAATCAATTAGTAATTTGTTGAATTCACTTTGTCCTCTATATAGAACATGATTATGCGTTTGACTGACTTTTATTAATCAAAATAAAATTCTCACAATTTCTGGTTTTATATTTGTGGACATCAAGAAAAATTGTTAATTTATCACAGGTATATTTAGGTAGAATGCCTCTTTTTAATTTAAATATAAATAAGTTAACATTAAAAACTATTCTTTGCTAAACGGATAACAAATTTAGAACATCTATCATAGTCTTGATAGGTGTGTAGCGGTTATAATTTAGGATCCTGCTCAAAGAACGATTTTGAATTTTCCCGTGTTACTGTATTTTATACTGCAGTCAGTTATATAGTAGTGTCGAACAAAACTGTATATGTGGAAGCGCAAGGGCATTGTATAGTGAAAGCTTGATATGCATTAATAGATTTTGACCTATTCTTTTAATAAACCCGACTTTTTTAGAAAATTTTCTCATAATATAATCAGCATGGGCATGAAAATTCAAATTAGAGTCTGAAATTGTGGCCAAGTACTTAAAATTCTCATCATACATCGATTTTTCTTCATTTAAGGTGATACCTATATTATTTATATCTACTGAACTCATTTTAGATTTTTTTAGGTAATACGCAAAATTTAGATTTTGTTGTATTTAGGCTAAATTTTTTACTGAAGAGCCAGCAAAATAAACTATTAAGTTCACTATTGATATCTGATACCATTTGACCTAGATCTTTACCAATAATATATAAAATTGTGTCAAAAGAAAAAAATATTTTATAAATGTATAATATCTATGATAAAACTTGTCACCAGGTCAAGAAAAATTTTAAAAACTTTACATTAGAATAAACTTCTATTCTTAAATAATACAGTTAACAAATATAAAATCCTTATCCATTTTTTTGAAGAGACCACACAAAATGTAAACAAACAAAAAAAAACAACAAAGTCACGGTCTCATAAGCAAATATTATTGGCTACATGTGTTCAAACAAAAGTTTTTGTTGTAAGTTTTACAGTGTATCTGTATATCATATCTGGTCATAAGGCTTCAAAAACCGTTGGAAAATTATCAATTGTGAAGGTGAAATCGACCACAAGCTCATAAGAATTCAACATTCACCAAACAGTGGAAAAATTTCTATAGTGTTGTGCTTATGGCTATAGTAATTTAAACTAAAAATTTATATACGTTGACTTTGGTAAGTAAGGGAGATTATCTGATAGTGGAATAATTGCGACAATAAAATGTTATAATCTCTTAACAAACAATATGCTCAATCTTAAAAATAATAATGAAACCGATGAAAATTTAAATTTTGTTTTTGTTGATGATGAAGTATTCGTTTTTAATTTTAAAACCGTATCAACAAAAAGAACTGACATATGATAAGCGCGTATTCAATTATGGATTTTCAAGGTGTAGAATTGTGGTTGAAAATACTTTTGGTTTCTTAGCGTCGACATTCAGAATTTTACATATGAAAATAAGTATCTCTCCTCATGATATAAATTATATTCTACTCTCTATATGTGTATTACATAACTATTTAAGAAGACCTACCTTTGACCTATACTCTTCCATTTGCAGCATTTGACAAGAAGATAAAGAAACTGGTAGAATAACAGCAAGAGACTGGCGTCATGAACTTACTAATTGTCTCACATTTCTCAGAGGAATTCGCATAACAAAAAAATTATTAGAAGCAAAGAATCATAGGGAAACTTATTTGAAGGAAAAGGTCGTATTAAGTGGCGGGATAAAATTATTAATAATGGATGAGCTTAAAATAATAAGTATGATGCAAATTCATGATGTACAAAGTTTACTTAAGTTAAATATTATTGACTTTTAATGCCAATATTTAACACGCTGTATTCTTTTTAAGGCTGAAATACGAAAATGTCGACTTTTAGTTATTAAAGCTATTCAAAGACTTCAGCTAAAAAAATAAAAATACTAAATATTTTAAAAAGGAATAGAGAGTAAAAGTTTGTGTACTCAACTATTAGCAAAAAATGCCTTATTTGAGAAATGGAATACAAGCTAATAAAATATACGGAGCATTTCAATTAAAATAAAATATTTGCTATCAATCCTCAACGAAACTCCTTAAAGATTCTTAGAATATTTATAGGCCTCTAATAACATACGTACTATGTACAATTACGTACTTACAATTTAATATCCATGCAGGTTAGTCATAGGCTGCCATGATACAACTTGGTCTGTAATTTTATATTCCCTACTATGAAAGATCCGACAAAAAACTTAATTATCCGCTAATCCTTGACTTTAAACTTATACACTAGTACTTTATACTTCTTTATTTGTGTAAATATGTAACTTTTATTCTGAAATTTGATTCTTTCCTTTTATTTTTAAATATTATATGTTTTGTTTTTTGATTGCTTTATTATAAGAGAATCATCAACAATAATTAAACTCTAGGACAAAAGCTGTTTATTAATGACATAATTACCTACTTTTATTTCTAATTAAGTCAAGGCTGTTATACTACTTATATAAATCTCATTTAGAATAAAAGACTAAAGCTTTAGATATAAATTCAAAAATCCTTATTCTGCTAAAAAAAAAATTCTCCTAAAATTTGCATTTGTAGCGACCTACATGTAAATCCAAATCATCAAAAGATATCGAGTAGAATTCATTTATTTATCCATTGAATTTATAAAATGTAAATGTAATGGAGGCACACAGAATAAAGAAAGAAAGACATTTTTGCTTTTTAAGTTATGCCTGATTCAGCAGAATAATTTCTCCGAAGGGAACGAAAAATTTGCCTAAAAATTTCCTGCTTTTGTGTTTTGCTGTCGCAGAAATCGTTCATTTCCACCGAAATAATTTACCGGGTGTCGCCAGTTTTATTTTGGTTTCTTTTCATATATTTCTTTGTTGTTTTTTTATGTAATACATGATAAAATTTAATATAAACATAATCTGCTATTTAATTATCTATCGTATTAGCAAATAAATAATAACTAGCAAAGTTTATAGACTATATAAAATGCCACATTAAAACGTTCACAGATTAAAATAAATAGTAAAAAAATTGAGTAATCTATCATTGGAAAAAAGGGATTACAAATTTATTGTTGAACAAATAAACACATTAAAGAAGAAGCACTTTTAGCTTATCGGGAAAATCAGTCAAGCCGCAAGTAGAAAGCACTAAAAACGATTGACAGGTCGACCTACATGTAATCGGAAAAGGTCTGTCCCAATCCCAAACACGTTATCCGTTCCGCTCAACGTAAAATGAATTGCTTTTTACTTGTAATAAGAGCTCCACGAGATCAAATTACGTAAAGGAAGGTCGGTTGAACCGAAGATACGAAATTCGGTTTATAAACGATTTGTGCGGATGGTGAATTTTTAAATTGTGATTATCCTTCAGATAAGTTTTTATTTTCCTGAAATAAGTACATTGAGTATCTTAAAAAAACTTAGAAGTAGACTATTCAATTATATTAGAAATGGTGTTTCGTAAGTAAATTGGCTAATTCCTGACAAAAAATATTTGTTTTTAGCCAATGTTTTGAATTAAATATAATTGAGGGCTCTGCAGTAGATAGAAAGAAATGGTATTTAAAATGTTTTTTAGACATTTGTTAAAAAGTTATAAATAAAGTAATAAAAGTTAAATAATGTATGTAAATATAATAAGCATATTATAGAGTTTCAAAAGGGGGGAGGGAAAACTGTCAAACCGTTGATTGAATATTTGGGAAGATACGCAAATGCCATGTATTATAGCGTGCCCGCGGCACTCAACGAGTTACTCGGTTTAGCCAGCAATTTTAAAGTTGAGAGGTGGCGACGCTCCGCGGCGAAATTAAAAATCTTGTGTTTTTACGCTCGGGACCGAACGGTTGTGAAGCAAAATAACACATGAATGGGAGTTTTAGCATTACGATCGTTATTCCGTTTATAATATTTTATTTAGTAGGTATATGGGGACTTACATAGATATGCTACTGCTACTAATTTATGACTAGTTTAAGTATAAGATCAAATTTAAATATATAATTTGTGTATTACACATTATTATCTATGTATGTATGTATATGATATACAGGATGATCACTTTTGAATTTTCGCAAACTATATACCTAATATGTCGTTTTTAAAGTTACCATCATTTAATTATAAAATATTATAAACAATTAATATAAGAAAAATCAGAAAAAAAGATGTTATATTGCAAAGAAACTCTAAATTGTTGGACAGAGGGAGTTGGATTGTATCCACACCTATTTCTTATAATAGAAAATAAATTTTCAAGAGGATCCTGATTAAGATGACTTGTCGAAATAAATGTACACTGAAATATTTCAGATAAATATTCCCATAGCCGCAAAACTGATGTAAGGGTCCAAATAAATCCATTAATACAATGTATATTATTTCTTTTTTTATTATTTTCAAAAACAGCAATAGTTTTAAAGTATTCAAGACCAAATTTAAGATTACTTAATGCAATTGGATTTTTAAGAGACAATGCTTTTTTATCAGGGTTGGCATCTGATAATGTGTTGCTATTTAATGAATCAAAAATCTTATTTATGGTTTTTAAAGACATAGACGTATCGTAAGCAGTTTCGCTTTTCAACATGCCTAATTGAGCAGCTGATTTAACAGCAGCAGCAACTGAGTTTGAAAAAACTTGAGCTGTGTATTTAACTCTCATTTTTTGAAATGTGCTAGGTTTAATATGTGCGTCTGTTATTTTTGTTAAAGTTCTGGTGGTAGAACTCCTTTTATCAATATTATAAGTTTTTATAATATCAAACCAAGAAACAAAATTGATTGATTCATTGATTTTAAATTTTAATTTGGGGTTCATAAAATTATTTCGTAATGACTTTAACAAGTGAGGTACGTCAAAAATCGTAAAAATTTTTGAATTATCAATATCTATGCAAGGATTGAATTTTGATGCACCTAAAATATTAAAGGCATATCTGTTGCTTGTTCCTTGGTCGCATACCAAAGCAACTGGTATTAGAGTTAATTTTTTTAATGTCCTTATAACATATTTTATTATTTTTGATAAATCTTCACCCTTAACTGGTCCATTCGATGTAAAGTAACATAGGGCAATTTTCCAGTTCCCAAATATGCCTCTTAAATAAAAGACCAGTGCAGTATTGGCTAACGAATTTTTGCGTCCAAGGAAACCTAGATCTTCGTAGCCTTCGATATAATCATACACTTTATTATAGTCCAGTTTGGGTTTTAATGAAATTTCGTTAAATAGTACAGCACAAACGCGCTCTGTTTTATCCATTGTTTTTACTTTTAGAAAAAGTTTTTTTGTCAACTCATTTTTTAAACCTGTTTTTAAATTATTTATTTTTAACCATGACTAAATCGTGTGGACTGATGGAAGAGAAAAAAATAAATTATTTCTTAAATATTTCTAGCAGCCAGGAGATTTATAATAGATGGAAAGAGCTAAATGCTTCTCATCTAACTTCCAAATGTTTCTTTTCCGAGTTGCTAACTGCATACCAAGAAACGTGTTTAAAGTGGGGCTTTTATTTTTAAACATATCCAAAATATTTGTATTTACATTTCTTTTTCTTTTTAAACGGATATTTTGCATTCTTTAAGCCCTAATTTGATTTTTTAAAACATCTATTTTAAAATGTACAACACCCAACTGTTTTTTTATATCGGATTTTGTGGATGAGGGACTTGATATTTGACATAGTTCATTTGCCTGTCGTTCTGGGCTTGCTATTTTACATAATTCTTTTTTTTCAGTTACAGGGTTTTCGGAGGTGGTACATAAACGCTTAACACTATTAATAAATAAATTTATATCTGCCTCATCATTATCATCGTCAACTGCTGGATTTCTCTTTCTGGAATAAGTTTTGATGGTGTCCGCTAAAACAAAAACATTACAAGGATAGAGTATTGCAAATAGCTTATATTTATTTGTGTACAATTACTGTATTGCTTCCCTGTAACGTTACATTTCTGTAATTTGCTTTTTGAAACATTGACTCTAATATCTAAAATCTTTAAAAAAGTTTGAAACCAAAAAATAATTAGCGGACCCTATAAATAAAAAAATATGAAAATTCTAATTTTCATAAAAAGCTTCTTTATCCCGCCCAAAAATATTTGTGGTACGTCTTTAACATCTTCTAGTTAGCAAATTAAGTGGCCTGTTAAATTTAAAATATTTGTTTGCTGTAGAACTTTTTTTAAAAAGCCAAGCTTTTTTAAAATAAATAGGCATTTCCAAATTTTGCTAAAAAACAAACAAACTTTTTATCCTAAAATGATGAGATCTATCGTCCATTTACATTTGTGCATTAAAAGAATTATCCTGTCTATATGTAAGTAATATAATAATTATCGTTGTAATAGGTAAGGTTTGTCACCAACTTGTAAAAGGGTTTGAAAATATGCAAAAGGGCAAATAGGAATATTTTCAGTAATGCGAGCACGAGAATGAGCATTAAAAGTATTCCCACTCATGTACTTTTAATACAACAGTTAAAAAAATCTGCCTATAAAAAATAAAGTGTCAAGTTTAAGTAATATTATAATAATCTTTACTTACCATTTTCCCAATTTATTGATGAAACTTTTGCATCTAAACTCTCAAGGCTTTAAGCGTTACATGAGGTATCAGGCAAAGAAATTATGTTTCTAGAGGCCGGTTCTATAATTTAGAGTAAATTTATAACACTAATTTGGAAGTAAAGTATCAAAAATAATACCTTTCCATGAAATTGGTACAGCTGATTTTAGAAGTCTTTTGCTTATTACTTACTGCAATATATATTTTGTCAAAATGTTTCTAGCAAACCACTTTGTTTTTTAATAAATTTTCATCCATAACATATGTTTCCGCATTGCCTATATTTTCTATCCATTGGTTAAGCAACACCGGTTTTAAAATCGGAAATTTGAAAAAAACTGAGAACATTGTTTTTACATTTTCTTACATTATTGCACCCACGATACGCACACTGATTAATTTTGCCTAAAGGAGCCATTGTCTCACAAACTAAACACATTTACATATATCTATCTATTTGTGATTATGATATCCAAGAAAATTTTTTAACAACTACCAAATGCAGCAAACACGAACCTATGCAAAAACTCTCCCACACGACTCAGGGATGATCGGCCGATTACTAAGTGCGGGTATACACGGTCCGGTTTCAACGGATGCGGTAGAAACGGATGCGTTTCTACCGCATAGGATATACGCGATACACACTGCGTTAAAAACGGATAGGTATTAAAAAAAATCCAAAAATTTGATTGCTTCGAGACTTTCATCGGGAAATAATGTTTTCATTGCAAGATTCTTCATCAAGAATTATTTGTGGTCTTGAAGCAAAAGATTTTTTGCGATTTTTTGCGAGTCAGTATAACGTGAAAACATTGAAGGCATCCATATTTTGAAAGTGGTGTAGAAAAAAATCGACAAATTTCATACAAATATTCGGCAGTATCATAATAAGTTTTTTAATTATTACAGAATGTCTAAAAAATCATTTGGCGAATTGTTGACTGTGTTAAAACAAGATATATAATGTAATAATTTGGGTGAAAATAACTAAAAACGCGCGTTACAACCGGAACGTATATCGCGATACATTGAAGTACGTGTGTTGCCCAGGATGATCCGGTTATCCGGCGCGCGGTCTTGCCGCAGCAAGCTGCGGCGCTGATCCGTCGATCCGGCATTGACGCATCCATGTATCGTCTTCTATTAAAACCTATGTGTTGTCGTGACGATCCGGCGCCGGACCGTTTTCGCCGGACCGTTCATACCGGATCGTGTATACCCGGCCTAATGAGAAGCGACGGACGAAATTATTTTCGCGCATACTGGAGAGAATCGCCATCTATTTTTCACGCATATTTGCGGTCACGCTTTAGCCCATAAGCTTGCGTATCTTCCCAAATATTCAATCAACGGTCAAACTAAAATCAATAAAATTTGCATATACTACAGGTATATTTACATATTAAATTTGAGTATGCAAAACTTTAAAGTTGACAGTAATGTAGTTTTTTATATGTTGCATTTTACTCATGTTGCGTTTAATTAAAAATGTTTATGCTGTCAAAAGAATATTCGAGTTCCCATACATGTTCACCCAATGCTGTAGAGAAAATAACATTTTTATTTAAAACATCTCCTTTGTGTTCTTTAATGGGTTCTTTGAGATATCTATCAGTATATCCTACATAACTCTTGCCACAGTTGTTAGAAACATGACTACATGTTGTTGAAACAAACTATAAACTACATGTTGTTGAAAGGTGTTTCTACCAAGAATTTTTTATATTAAACCTGACTGCAAATGTATAGTTTTACTTTTATTTTTACTAAGCAGCCTGCATCCTATAGAGTTGATGTTCGTTGTGTTGGTTTATTATAGTACCTTTCTAATAAGGAAAAGTTTGTATTTATTTTTAATTAAAAATTGTTGAATGAAATGTTTTTTTTTAAAGAAAATTGTTAGTTTTTTAAGAGATATTGCATAAATTTTAAAGAATAATGGTGATTTTTTGTTGGAGATTAATAATTTACAATTTTTTTTGAAAATGTAGGTTTATAACACCAATCTACGAGTAGCGTATTGTTACTATTTATCCTTAGAATCTAAAAATAAGATAGAGTGATTGTCTTTAAATTCTGTAGTAAACTGTCCTCTTTGGTAAAATGAATTAAAAACTTAAAAAATCTCGAAATCTCGCCATTACCCCCCGTATTATAAGAGTAAACATATCGTCGACATATGTGTTAAAAAATGGCATAGGAAAAGATAGTTTACTCAGACAATATTTGTAATTCTATTATCACAATATTTGAGTAAATTGGTACGTGCAATTATGCATTTCAAATCCAAAAGTTTGTTGGTTAAATTCAAAATAACTACTTGCAATACAAGAATTATACATGTTCAAAAAGTTACTGAAACATAGTGTGGTCTTAGGTGAATCCATTGATTATCGTTTAATGATTATGATTAGGAAGATTAATATTTGTAAATAAAGAAACACCGTCCAAAGCTACCAATATATAATTTTCAGGGACTGTTATAGACTGGATGAAGAAAATTTAAAGTAATTGCGCATGAAATATTGGTCTTTTTAAGACGCATTGTTTAAAATATCAGAAATCCATTTGGAGATATCATAAATAGTAGAACTAATAAAACTTTTTATAGGTCTGAACGGGTTTCGGTGTTCATGTATTAAATAGACAATACATTTTTTGAAATCCGCCATTTTTGTAGTTTAGTTATTTAGCCACTTGCATTTATTGACTTGGGTAGTGTATCAAGTAGCTTATTATATTTATTTTGTATCTTTTTTGTGAGAACGCTTGAACATTTTCTGTATGTAGTTGTGTCACTTAAGAGGGTATTTATCTTCAATAAGTAATCTGTTTTATCTACCAAAACATGATAACATCCATCTAACAAAACAAAACACAATAACCCACCCATTAGTAACAACCGCTCAAAAAGGTAATACAAGTGTTTTACCGGCGCTAATTTGTGACATCTACGTTTTCATCTCCATAATATGTGCTATTTTAATTTAACGCAAGAAAACTACGACTTCGGTAAATGTTTCTGATAGTTTTCGCTTCCCCTCTTGAAACTCTAAGAATTACATTGTATAATTTAGATACCTAAATGCTAACGTTTATTTTTTTTTTTAATATTTAAAAAAATTTATTACCATTTCTTTCTATTTATTATAGACCCCCGAAGACGAATTAAAAACAATTCGAAATATTGGCTAGAAACAAAATTTTTTAATTTGGCCACTTTTTTTTCAAAAACTAACCAATTTACCTACAAAACCTACCACGCCAGTTTTTAAGCTTTTAAAATCGCTAATGCCGCAAAAACGCAGCGCTTGCATGGATTTTTTCAGCTTACATCTCTTTTAGATTGACAAATTGATTACACTAGAAAATATTTTACTATTTTGTGATTTTAGTTCTGATGATTATAGCTTTGGTTTACGATAATAATTAGTATTTATTGAATATAGAAAAATTCTACTTGACCTAATCTCATTTATATTACTTCTTATGGTAAACTTTTTAAATTAAATTATTAAATATTAATACTTTGCTTTAATACTTTAGTATTAAAATAAAATAATGTTAGCTTTAATATAATCGTACATTACTATGAGTACACAGATTGTTTCATCGGGAAATCGATATAATTTAAATTTAAATACACCATACACGGTACACAGGAAACCTCTTGTATAGAAGGATACAGGAGGATACCAAAAAAAAACATAATTTATGGCTCTTTTTAATAGAAATTCCGAGCACCCATACCTTCTGAATAGTCGGGTATTTTTTATTAAGCCAGATTAGTCTTTTGTAAAATATTCCTTATTTTTTCAAAAAAGTTGTTTCATTAATAGTTTGTTATTTTAAAAATCTAAATTATTTAAGTAGAAAAAAAAATAAAATAAAACAAAAATAATCAAATTGACTTTTGTTACTCATTAACTTTACTCAATACTTTACTTAATTAAAATCTAAAGCAAATTATAGAAAAAAATCTCAAAAGCTGCTCCAAATGTCCACTATCTCGCTTTATGCAATTGCCAGCTCTGAAAATAATTTAATTAACCGACTTGCGATACCGACTTCTGGGTTAATTCGCTATACAATACAAGCATTATTTTTAAATCAGTTGTTCGTCTAAAATGTGGATGCGCACCATCATATTTTTGAAAGTACATTTTTGCATTCCTCAGACCTGCATCAAATACTAAAATTAATAAAACATTTTGAATTAAATTAACATACTTTTTGCTGGTCAGTCTATTTGGAGAAATAACAGGTCCAATAAGCTTATTATCACATAATCCATACTGTGCTTTTAACAGGAAATTTATGCTAGGAGTGTGCTTCTCGATTATTTCTTAGATTTGTAAAGCCTAAAATGGATCGTTTATGTTTATGTCAACTTCGCCAAACCCTAATATAGTATACAGGGTGTTCATTTGAAAACTTCCCACCACGGATTTATCGAAAACCACTGTTTAAAGAAAAACGCCGAAATACGTCAAAAGGTTTATCAAGGGGGACAACTTTCTAACTTAAAAAATTATTTGACCCCCTTTCAACCTCTGCCTCCCAGGATCATCCCCTTAAAAATTTTAAATGGCAAGGGGTATCGAGTAATATCTTGTTTCAAAAATCTTTCGAAGTCTGTTATTTTGACGTTTGATTTTTTTAAATCTATCTATAGTGCACATCTAAGGTATCACTTACTCTACGGGTTATGGTTTCTAGATGGTTATGAATCATATTCATGTTATTTTCTACAACATTTAAATGATACCTTTTTTGATCTTCATTTAGTATTGCTGTGGGCAATATACCGTGTTCTGTAAGGAATCTAAACACTCTTGAAAACGTCTTAAAATTGAGCTGTTAGAAAATCATTTTTCTTATTCAATTTTTGCAACACAAGCACTACCTTTACAAAATCCGTACAGAAAAACTATGTCGGTATTTTATATTTATTTTTAATTATTTTAAAATGCTCAAGTTTCAAATTCATTATACTTTGTGAAGAATATCAGAAGTTTCATGTTACCCTAGTAAATATTATGTCAGAATACAACTGTCTGGCAGTTGTTAGTCAAATTAAGACAAACGCTATTTAAAACAGGTACTTGTTTCACATATAGAAGTCCGTAGAAGATTTTTTTGTTCTATAAATAAAAGTCTACACGTGTTTTCTTATTCTGTTTTCCATGTTTAAAATATTAATAGTATTTAAATAAAGAGTTATGTGGCCTCTATAAGGGATGTTAAACCAAAATCTCCTACAGGTATTACCTAAGACGATGATTTGAGATTTTAATGTATTTAGTTTAAGATTAAGTATTTAGTTTAAGATTTATTTTAAGCAAAAACTTCAACGTTGCTTATGTCAGTGATAAGGCGTTCTTGAACAATCTGAATATTATCTTTATTGACTGATATACATATATAACTGCAAATCATCGGCATATTATTGTGTGGCAGCATGTTTTACAGATTTATACATGTCGGCCACTTAAGTTGAAAAAAGCAAGGGAGATACGAAGGAACCCTGTCGTACGCCGCAAGAAACTCGTTAATATTCGAAGAATGTCTTATTAAATTCTCTGGAAATTTCAACTCGACTACAAAGATTGAATAAAATTTTGATTGAATAAAACTCGATTACCCTAGTTTTACTGTACAAGAAATTGTTAAAAGATGCTTTCGAATGACTGAAATTGGAAAGTCCACCATTTTCAAATTGTTGCGAGAACGAAAAGTAGCAGGTCAAGTGGAATCTCTCAAGCAAAAGCCAGGACAACCAACAAAAGTCCTTGATGAAAATACTAAATGTATAATTCGAAGAAAAGTTTACACTTTCTATTTTAAAAAGGAAACACCCACTCTAGAGAAAATTTTGATGGAGCTTGGCCGAGATGACAGTATTCCGTTTATAAGTAGAAAACTTTTATGGAATACTTTAAAGAATATGGATTTTGCCTGGGAAAAGTATAACCGCAAAGCACTTTTACTGGAGAGCGACGAAGTTGTTTGCTGGTGACGAAAATACTTGAGAAGTATCAAGCAGTACCGCAGGTAGCAAAATAAAGTTTTTTTTATCTTGATGAGAGTGGATTAACGAAAGTTAGTCCAAAAAATGTGGCAAGACAAAATAACCAGTGCTCGCCAAGCTTTCATAGAAGGCCTGTCCACGGTTATTAAAGTGCCTTCAGAAAAAGGAAAAAGACTAATAATCACACATATTGGAAGCGAAGAGGGATATTTAAAAGAAGGTCTGCTAACCTTTGAGTCGACTCGCACAGGGAATTACCATAAAGACCTAAAGTCAGACGTTTTCAAAGACTATTTTGGTAAAATGATAAAATTTCTTCCGGCTAATTCGGTGGTGGTTATGGATAACGCAAGCTATCATTCACGGCGAATAGAGAAGATGCCAACTTCATGTTGGATCCTATAGAACTGATATGGGCGCAGGTAAAAGAATTTGTAGCAAAACAAAACACGACTTTGAAAATGAAAAATGTTTAAAAACTTTTTTAAAAAATTTTTTAAAACTGTTTGATCAAGCCATTACGGAAGCGTGACCAGAGAATTGGCGAAAAGCAATCTAGCATGTAATTAAGCAAGAGGATAAGATGTGGGATCTTAACAACCTGATCGATCAGACAGTCGACCCTTTAATTATAATGGCAACAGGTGATGACAGTTGGTCAGATGACGAAGACTACAATCTATCACAATTTAATTGAGTTCCAGATTATTAATTTAATTAGTTACAGATCCAAAAGTGTAATTTTTAACCGTTTTGCTCTACATATTATGTTCAATAAATTTGTGAAAAAAGTATATTATTCCATTTAAACAAAAGTTACTTTTATTCACGATTCCGTTGTAATACTCCCTGTATACCTAAAAATATTTTTATAATATAGATCTAAAATATATCTTTAAACTTTCTTTGGGACACTTTTATATCAATGTATATATTATATTATGTACAGTGTGTCCCAAATTTGTGGGCCAAGATGGGGCAGGCATTTTGGTATGCATGATGTTGCGCAACTTTTGACTAATTTAACCAAATCAACCCACTCTGTATCTCTAAAAGTTACCCAGTTCCCGATGTTGACCCAAGAAGTTGGGATACCCTGTGAATACGTATTAAATTACATTTTTACTATTAAAAAAAAATATTTTTACATAAATCATAAGGTAACATATAATATTAAGTTTCATAAAAAAACAAGTTCCAGTTGCACGCCTTTACCGAACCGTTTTTAATGTCTATCAGTGAAAAACAATAAGCAAACTCAGAAATTGACCATATTACGTATTATATTTACATCTGTGGTAGTGGTAGTGGCATAAAATATTGGTGGGTCACCGGGGTACCACTTTTGCATACCTCATGAGGTTTTATTGCTCTATACATTGCTGAAATAGAGTATAGTGTATGATCGATAATGCATGTTTTACAAGTTGCGGAGGCTCAATATGAAAATGTATGAAAATAGTAATATCCTGTATTTTTGAAAAGCAATGAGAAATAGATAATATAGAATAGTTTTTTGACAATAAATGTTCAAAGTAGCCGTATTTAACTTTAATACAGGCGTCTAGTCTCTTAAACATTAATTGACAAACTCTCCTGAAAACACCGTATTTCGTATTATCAGACCTAAGTCGACTATTCTGATCTTTAAGTCCTCCACGTTTTGAACAGAGGTCTTGTACATTAACGATTTCAAACGTCCCTATAAAAAAAATCAAGAGAATTAATGTCGGGCGATCTAGGCGGCTTTGGGTGTGGTCCTCGGAAGACAATCCATCGATTTAGATATTTATCATCTAGGAATTTTTACGCTACGACACTAAAGTGTAGCACCGTCGTGTGTGTATCACATGCGACATCATTATCTAAGAGAAATTTTTTACATTATTCCAGATAGTTATTATCCCGCTAAGTCTAGGGTGAAGGAAATGGGCGCCAATCAAATAGTTACTAATAATCCAAGTATTTATTGAAAAGTCGTATTGCGTATTATTTGCATTTACGGCATACTTCAGATCATACATGGTTATTATTACTTACATTTAGTATTGCTGTTTGCGAAAAACATACTTCATCCGTGAATAGTATTCGCGGTAATTATGTATTAAGTATTAACGTAACGAGTTGCAAAAATTAACTTTTATAGAGAAATTTCGAGGTAACAGTGCTGGTACATATTGTATGTGATAAGGATAAAGCTGCTTATCTTTCAAAGTTTGTCATACCGTTAGATAATTCAAGTTTAGTTGCACAATTTTTTTGTTCTTATTGTAGGATGCGCTTCAATTGCACCGATTCGATTAAGCACAACTTTTTCATTTTGGATGGTTTTTACATTTGCGGATTATAATGTGTGAATCTCTTAAAACTGTCTGTTTTGCATAGTCAAGCGTGAATGTTCATGGAAGTTTATTCACTAGACAGCAGGCGTTATGGAAATCAAATACGATTTAACCGCCATGCTCGTCGAGCGTTACCCAGAGCCATTCTGTAAACGAAATATCTGTCATTTTTTGATTACATTTTTAGCTGGATCATTATAAAAATTAGCAATTACCAAAACGTAGAAATATGTGGAGCCTTATAATGAGCAGAGAAGAAAAAAAAAATTGACAGCCGTCGAATTATTAAGAAAATAAAATAAATTGAATCAATTATTTTCACTTACGTCATAAGTATCTAGATAAGTACAATGGTTAAATATTAACCATATTATTATCAAAACAAATCGATGTCTTGCTATTTTTTCAAAAAATGCGGGATAACATTATCCATATTACTCGTAAAGGGTTTAAAAGCAACTGTAAATCATGGCATATATTTTTTTAGAACAATAGTATTCTTTCTTTCAGTGCTAATATGCTCTAACTTGAAGTCAAAGCAGTTGTGAACCGAAAATCGTATAAAACATTTTATCTTCAAATAAACTAAGGATGTCTACATACTTTATTAACACGCTTTATATATAAAGCACGCTTAATTTTAAAGAGACTTTAAATGATTAAAAAATGAAGCGTATTGCTCGCAAAAACTGTGAGAAGCATTTTTAATACCGCGTGTTACCTCCACGTGCCGCAATTCTGGTATACTTCTTGGTATGCCGAAAATAAAAGTCTTCATGAAAAATCTATATATTTAAAACTTTAAGCCAAATTTTTCAGCAAGTTCGTGGGAGAGTTGTATTGCATTAATTTACACGATCTTTTTTTTTAAATAATCCTCTGGTTACCGAGACCTTTCAACACTATTTGTTTATTGTTTTATTGCGTATATTTTTTTTATAAAAACAATATAGTTTTTAAGCCGATAACATTTTCTGTGCAGTATGGCAAATGCGCTGGTACGTGGATCGACAAGACCGGGTGAGGCGACTCGAGGTGCAACATGCACATCTGTCGTCACACGAACGATGGGTTATAATAATAATTATATTATACCAATCGCGCACCTTGACCTCAAGAAAAACGGCGTGGCAATTGTGGGTTGCATGTACTATTATTGGAGGCCTTCTTCGACTTTTCTTTTATTTTCACGCGAGCAACGCCGCGGGCATTCAGCTAGTAAGGTTTTATTTCTTCTAAAAAGTGGTGTTGCGTTATCATGCATCAAAATAAAATTATTTTAAATAAAATCAACATAAGTAACAATATAAATCTTGCCAAATTTGATGAATGTTCCTTTACAGTAGTAAAAGCTTAAAAAAATAAAAATGACACATGACTCTCTGCACGCCTCTAGAGAAATTCCAGATCACATAAGTAAAACCTCTTAGTAGCCTAGGACTAAAAGTACATTCGACGAAATTCTTGTGTATTTTTCGCCATAGGCTTGCAAGTATCTTTAGAGAACATAGGTTAAATCTTGACTCATTAGTAAAGAAAAGACGCCTCCATTCATTTTCACCACAGTGCTCACCATTCCTGGCAAACAAGTCCTGTAACACAATGAAGTCTAAGAAGCTCTGGACCTATCGCTGGGTCTATGACTAGCAAGATTGTCGTTTAATTGATTTATATATTGGACGTGATGAAGTCGATTTTGGCTTTCTACATCTTACTACTATGATCTGGGACATTTTTTAAGATGATAAAGCAATAAGCATGAGTGCTATACTTTCACTGGGTGGCCAGTTCCAAGTCGTTTAGCGCAACCTCCACTTTCCATTTGTATTAATATGGAGCCAGGCTATTTGATACTGTCTGATAACGCTGGGCAATATAAAGTTTTCGTCTTGACAGCAAATACTTTTAGCTTAAATAAACATAGCAAAACAAAACTTCAGACATGTATCAAACTCATTCAAAATAATAAAAAGCCATGGCCAAATATGCTGTTTTGAGATATAGATTTATGGAATTGAATGGATGATTATTGGTTGAAATTACTTAAAACATGTTGTTTTATTTGTATATAAGTTACTAGGATAATATACCATTACAAAATATATTTAAAAAAAAATGAGTAAAAATAAATTTAATGTAAAATGAGAAATAAGGGATATTTTATCTACTATTAACTTTTGTATGTCATATGGCTACTCTATAGTATCACACAAAATCTAAAAAGGTATGTAATTTTCATTTTTATATTGCCAAAAATTAATATACGTGAAAGTAATTTGCAACTGAACATGTGTAGTAATATTAGCATATTATTTAATGAGCATATAATGACAGCTATTACTTACGAGGATGAAGTTTGCGACACGAGCTGCAGTCGATTATTGTGATACAAGTAAATAATTGCTTACTGTATCACAATAATCGACTACATACCATATTTTTCTACGACCTATTATATAGAGTGTTCAAAAAATCTCCACATAATTTAAATAAAATATCAGTTTTTTTAAATAAAATTAAAAGACGAAATAATATCATGACATTTGAATTTAGACTATAGCCAGAAATTCTAATTTTTGTATAATAGTGACTTGCTATATTCAAAATTCTTATTCTAACAAACAAGTAAATTAATTAAAAAAATTTTATTTGTAGTATCCATTTTATTTCTAAGTAAGCCGTCTATATGGCTTTCTGCGACGGAGGTGGATATCTATACCCCATATCTTTTTTAAGTAGTTATACCCTCACCTCCGTCCACCAGAAAAGTAGCTGATGATCTTTTTATAGTATAGCTTACGATTTGGCACTTGGGCAGGTTTAAAAAATTGGCAATATTTTAACCCATTGAACTTAATTTGTTTATGCCAATAGTCTGAATGGTACATTTTTCTATTTGAGAATTTAGGAATAAATTATTCGAGCAGACGGATTTTTGGGTCTAATATCAATAATAGGTTTTTCATATTTTATAGAACATATCGGCTACCGTAAATGTTCTAGGAGTTTTTGTCTTGGTTATCCGAATATTTACTAATTATCCTGATCCTAGATTTGTAATATAGTCGCCTTTGCTCTTATCGTGCGGGTTCAAAGGTCACCACATAATATGAATCAAATTGAAAAATCAGTGGCTGCCAAAATGTTATTTCCTTGAGAGTTTGACAATACATTGAACGCCGTCATGTGACATAATTAAGCCGCGTATACACCTTAGATCATAATTATTAACTGACGTGATGCCTTTAATGCCGTAAAAATGTCTGCGGAATACTACGTATCCGAGATTCGACATGTAAAACATACGTTGGTTATTTCCTTTCATGACGTGAAAAAGCCCATAAATAGGTATAAAGCCCGTTGGGTATACGCCTCATCGGTATATGCCTAGAATCCCCGATATTCTGCTAAGTTGCCAGACATAATATTTACTTTTCTTTTTTGAAAAATTGTCCGAAATAGACGGAATTCTCAATAACAATATTTCTTTACGCAATAATATCTAAATCAAAGCATTTTATATTTTTTTATGAGATCAAAAATGCCTCCCTAGCCTTTTATTAAAATTGTACATATTTCATTTAAAAATGGTTGTTATCTAAATTTTTGATAAATTAGTATACGATTTAGCATGACCCTATGTATGTGCATAACATACTAATTTGTCGATTTCAGGGCATAGCATCTAATTTTTAACGATTATTTGATCTTGTCTTCTTCTTTGTTTATGTGTGATTGTGTTTTTTTGTAATAATTATTGGGAAACTATACATTTTGGTATAATGACAAACAATTAATTTGTTTTGTGTGTGATGTAGTGTAGTCAGAGACCAGAAAACTACTTTCTTTGTTTAAAGGCAAGTTTATGTTACAATCTCACTTTTAAAATGACATTTTAATTTTATGATTTATTATTTGTCGTTCGACCCAATCTATACGTTGATGCACAGACAATTGAAAAAGTTGTGTTATCTTTTCTTTTATATCAGTTAAAAGTCAAAAAAAGATAAAAAATAACTAAAAAAAAAACTGGTAAATGCGGCGGGCATTTCTATCTCCCAGCGCATTCACCAATTCATTTAATTAACTTTGTTTAAAAAGATAAATACGAGGCGAGCTACGACAGTTCTTTAAAATGTCGTTTTCTTAAGACAATTTTTTTTTACACATTACAGGGCAAAAAAAAAAGAATAAAAATAACTTAAAAAAAAACTGGTGAATGCGGCGGGCATTTCTATCTCCCAGGGCATTTACCAATTTATTTACTTAGCTTTTTTTAAAAAGATAAATACGAGGGGAACTACGACAGTTCTTTAAAAGATCGTTTTCTTATGAATATTTATTTATTTACACATTACAAGGCAAAAAAAGATTGAAACTAACTATTAAAAAAATGGAGAATGCGCCGGGCATATCTATCTCCCAGCGCATTCACCAACTTATTTACTTAGCTTTGTTTAAAAAAAAAATTTTTGTACTTTTTAATCATACCTAAATAATAAACGAAATGCAAAAAGAAAACTAATTATTTTAATAACGAAAAAGAAAATAAGGGATTGCTTAGAATGTACAGGAAGAAGTAGCTAAAGCGCTTGAAATTAGTTTAAGAATGGTGCAAAAGGTTGTATATGAAAACAAGAACAATCTTATTTCCAAGCAGGAAACAAAATGTAAAAGGAAGAAGCCGAAGACTGAAGATTTAAGTGAATGTGTAAAAATGAAGTAACAAATTTGACTAAAAAAGAAACTAATTATAACTATCATTATCACTAACAGAGTCGGAAAACTTTTCGTCATTTTCCGAATCTTCTTCAAATGGAGCAGTGATCAATGGTTCAACTTGGATATCGAGTACTTTTTCTCTCTTCCACCAGGTTCTAATAATGTTTTCTGTGTGATCCACTAATTTCCGCCAATACTCCTTTGTGATGTGACTCAATGCCTCATTCCAACCAGCTTCAACCTGGTCAGATCTAAGCCAAGCACCCACATGCTTCTCATAATAAGATTTTGACCCTGCCCATATAAGCTCAAAGCAATTAATTCAAACATTCAAAATAAGCTCTGGCATTAAACTGACAATGGTGTGGTGGCAATCTTAAAACTTCATGGCCATATTCACGTACTATTTCGTCAACAGCATATATTTTTGGTCTTTTCAGCGATTTTGCAATTAAAAGAAGTTTGGATTTTATTATATATGGCAAGGGATTCTGATTTTCTTTTACTAACCATTCATAAATTTCGCTTTTTCTCCAACTTCCATTTGGTTGTTTATTCAAAATTCTTGAATGATACGACGCATTGTCTAATACTATTAAGGAAAGTTCTTGCAAGTTCGGTATTAACTGTTCCTTTAACCATTTTTCAAACATTTTGCAATTCATATTGTCATGATAATCCATACTTTTAGACTTAGAAGAAAAAATTAAACTTGCAACTGGAACGAATCCCGTTGAAGACCCGGCATGTAAAATAATAAATCGTTTAACCTGACCACATCCTTTTTTTCTTTTCATGCTTTTCACAGATTCATCTTGCCAAGATTTTATTCCACTCCCGTTTGAAAATATCCAAGTTTCATCTAAGAATACCAATTTCCTTAACTTTGATTTTTCATTTTGTGTATATTGTCTTAAAAATCCTATTCATTGGCTCACAATATTTGGTAGTTCACACAAATATCTTCTATTGCAGTCTTTTTTATAGCGAAAACCTATGCTTTTAATTAATTTTGATAAAGGAGAAAGTCCAATTTCCAAAGTGCCGCGTTGCTTTAAAACATCCCTCAGAAATGGCAGCGTTATATTTGTTTTTAGCCTATATAGTTCATAAATCCTATCCTTTACTTCTTCAGTCTTCGGCTTTTTCCTTTTACACTTTTTTTCCTTCTTCGGAATAAGATTGTTCTTGTTTTCATATACAACCTTTTGCACCATTCTTAAACTAATTCCAAGCACTTTAGCTACTTCTTCTTGTACATTTTTAGGCAACCCTTTATTTTCTTTTTCGTTCTCGAAGTAATTAATAACATTAAGTACCATTTTTTTGGCTTGAGGATTTAGAAATCCACAAAAAGGCTTTTTCTTTTCCATAATTTGAGATTTAAATTATCTTGTGACAAATAATGTCATCCGTCAATCGAAACGAGACAGGCATGTTTGTTATGAAAGTAATTGTTTTAGAACCACTGACATTTATCATTTTATCTTCTTTTGATACATTAACGCTGCATATATCTGTTTCGTTTATCTGACGCGTTGTAGTTAAAAAACATTGTTGCGCAAATTGAAATGAAACGTAACTACAAAAGTTTGTCGTTGATAATCCGATACACCCGCACGATAAGAGCGATTTTGACTATAGATCACTTATTTTATCTGCCGTAACTCAGTACTGCGGCAAGCGCTAGCAATTCTTATAAATACAACCTTAATTAAAAAAATAATCAGTAATTAAATGCTTTTGAAGTAGTTCCTAATTGATAAACTTAGTGAGAAAGTCGTTCATATCACGTTTTTAAAAAAAGAATTAACATTTTGTGTTTTTTTTTCAGTCCATAAAGTTTTGATAGTCATGAGTGAACTTGCTTAGCGAATTTTCTGGTAGCAAGTTATTCAATATGACTGCTTCTCTTTTTTCAGGTGGAGTGCTAATATCCACTAGACACCGGCTATACTAAGCCATTTTTTAACTCAAAAACTGAAATTACTTACTTAATGTACTCTAGGACGCACAAATCTTTCTAAATTTTAATACTCATATGATTTTTATTAATAGTATAATTTATCAAGTTCTCAAGAAACGCGTCAATAATATGTAACTGGTAATTATTTTAACAGCTATGGCATATTTTACCATATTTTTGTTTGGATTTCTACTTAGTTCTTTTCTAAATAAAATATCAAGTTACCATGGCTTCGAAAACCGTGAGTAATGAGGGGTAAGTAATGGGTATTATTATGCATGTATTTAAAATGCGTGAATACTAAGCCTATTATTAAACTATCGTAGAAAAATAGTTTTTTTGAATTCAAAGACATGTTTCCTAAATATGTACTGTAATTGGTATGGTCGTTTGAAGAAATAGGATTTGTAATAAAAAAAAAGTATTAAAAAAAAAAGTTTTAAATTAAGCATATCAAATTAATGTTACAGTTGCAATGCATTTAGTTTTATTTATCCCAAAGATGGGTGGACCAATATTTTTTTGGCTGGTTTTAACATTAGAAAAGTCTTTTTTTTTTAAATTATAGATTACTATAGGGTGCCCATTAAACGTAAGTTTTAAATGAGCTAAGGAATTAATTGTATATACCGAATGACGAAAAAAAGATGAAACACTTGATAACTTATTTTTTAAGATCAACAAATAAAATTTGGTTCAGCGATAGAATAGTTATAAGGGCATATTTTGATATATTCCATTGCTTTTCGTCACATCCGGTATAATCGGAAGCGACGTAAACTTTTTTATTTTAAATGGGATACTTGGTATGTTATTACGTATATCGATAGAAAATAATATTCTGGGAATAATGATACCACATTTGCTACTTTTCGTTTTATACTTACAGAAAAATTCATTCTTTTTAATTGTAAAATAGGGTGTCACGATTGCGTTGAATGTTTTAATTTTTAATCAACTAATCATGGAAACAGTTTTCATTGCATTTTATGACCTAATTCTTTTACGCGCCTATTTAAAATGTCCAAACCAGTATTTTCGGCGAGTATAAAATATAAATAAGAATTTAGTTTCTTTTTTTAAAAAGCACGTTATAGAGAACAACTACTTTTGAAATTAAGTTTTTTTTTTAATAATTTAATATGATTATTTTTTAAATCTGTTAATAAGTAAGCCTATAAGAGGAAATAAATTAAGTCTTATAAATGAATGCATTTAAAAATTGAAGTCAATAAAAATAACATATATGGATTTAATTTATTTAACAACAGGAGACTTGTACTGACACACCATCCCATTTTTTTTTTCAACTGACATAACACAGCATATTTTGTCAAACATCATATTACTATTTGAGAATATAAGAACAAACTTTGTAATGCAACGCATTTTTACAATATCCTAATACTACATATTTTACTTAACATTTACCTAACCTAACGTGGGTATACACAAACGTTTAAAAAAGAAACAGGAAAAACAATCTCGTCAATACAATTTGTTGAATAATTTTAACCTAATTAAATCACAAAGTGAAGAAAAAATATTAGGTTTTATATATAAAGCACGGTAAAGCATAGGTTTTAATTATTCTAAAATAAATAAATATAAACTATTATAAGTAATATTAACTTTTTACATGTATTGTTCGAGTTGTCAACCTTTTTGTGTAATGCACTCTCTGGCTCTGTTTTACGTTTAATTACGTTTACTACAACCTTTTCTAACATTCCTGGAGTTATGTTTTAAAAAGCTTTCGAAATTCGCCATTGTAATTTCTATAGGTCAAGCACCAGAGTAGACTATACCCGTCCTTTTACGTATCCCCAGACAAAAAATCTAAAATTTTCAAATTCGGTGACCTTGGGGGCCAAAGGATCAGACCAAGAGTAGAAATAACTCTTTCGTCAATTTAATGGTGTAAATGTTTAATTGCTTCTCTAAGTTTATGGGGAATGGAGCGAATTGTCCTACTAAACATACATATTTCTAGGAAGAAAGTTTCTTGAAGAACCCATCAGAACGTAGCCTTCTATGCTAATTTTACTTATTTTTATTAATTTGACTTAGTTTTTTTTCTTCCTATGGGCTTAATTATTAGCCGATTTAAAAAAAATTACCTCAAATTATTAGATAAAATAACCGCATTTCAAAAGTAGTTGCTCCCAATAAGGTGCCATTTAAATATAAACTAAATGCCAAAATTGGACCTTTGACCAATTGGACATTTAAAATAGGCGTGAAAAAGATTGAAGTAGTAAAATTCAATAAATCTTATTTTGTTATCATTGTCATCATTCATGGCACCCTATTTTAAAATTTAAAAATTGATATTTTCTTGGAGTATAAAACAAAAAGCAGCAAATGCAGTATCATTATTCTCAGAATATTATTTTCTATCGAAAGACGTAATAATATACCTATTGTTTCATTTAAAATAAGGAACTAAGTGTCACTTCCGGTTAAACCGGAAATGTCACTTCCGGTATGCCAAAAGATGCTCTTATCACAATTCCATCGATATACCAAATTTCGTTTGTTGATCTTAAAGAGAAAAATATTTATTAGGTGTTCCCTTTTTTCGCACCTGGTATGTGAAAACATTTACTAATTAACAAGTCTATAAAATAAACTGAGTTTGTTAAAAAATATATGCTTTTATGAAATTAAATAATTAAAAATAAGATATACAGGGTGTTACTTAAAGGTATGCCATAATTTAAAAGGGACATTCCTGGACTGATTTTAAGTCGAAAAGTTCATATAAACATGGGTCCTAAAATGCTTAGTTTTTAAGATACAGAGTGTTAAAGTTTTATTTTTTTTCGTTTTTAATAAATTTTTCAAATACGATTTAAAATATTGAACTGAATTTTGGCACAGGATATTATGGCATAAAAACACATTTTCTAGATGTTCACCTACGTTTTTTTTAGCAACCAGTGGCGTAGCTATGATGAATTTTTAACACAATTTTACAAAAAAAATACTACGCCACTGACTTATGAAAAAAATTATGATTTTATCTTAATTATCAATCAAATATAAATCCGCCATGATTTTTGCCGTAAATCTTACCGTTTGGATGTAATCGTTAATTAAAAAAACGTCTTTTATGCATAAAATGCATCTTTAAAATGTATGGAAATAAATTTAGTTTACAAGTTAGCTTTGCTCGTTGCCAGAAATTGTTTTTTGTTGTTGAACATTATGACACTTGCGTTAGTATTCTTGACAGTTTGTTTTTAGTGCCCTTTGGATCTTAGAACGTGAATTGTACTAGTTAAAAAATGGTAGATTATTCTAATTTGAAAATGACGCAAATGCATTTCCTTTATGGACTTGCCAATGGTAATGCTATGGAGGCGCGGCGTTTGTATCAAGAAAGGTATCCTAATCGCGCTGTCTACTTTTAAGGCTAATTCTGCCGAGGGAAGGCCCCGTACAGTTAGGACACCGGCAGTTGAAGAGGCTGTCCTACATGCAGTCGAAGAGGATCCGACCACAAGTACACGAAAAATTTGTATGGTATTGAACATCTGCCACAAGACGTTATGGGAAATTTTAAGGGATTCTTTGTTATATCCTTTTCACATACAAAGGGTTCAGGCATTGCTTCTTAGAGATTTTGAACCACGTACGCAATTTTGTAGATGGTATCTCCAAAAAAGTAACACAAAATCCTCAATTTGGTGCGAACATCTTGTTTACGGACGAAGCTAATTTCTCCAGAAATGCAATAATCAATTTCCATAACAATCATTACTGGGCTTAAGAAAACCCTCATGCGATTACAGAGACACATTTTTAGGAACAATTTTCAATAAACGTTTGGATCGGTATCGTGTCCGATCATTTAATTAGACCATCTTTTTTACCAGGACGCCTTAACGGAGAGAATTATTGTAATTTTCTCCAAAATGATTTGCCTTTGCTTCTCGAAGATGTTCCTCTTCAGTTACTCTTCTCGTGAGCATTTAAATAGAGTCTACCGAAATAAATGGATAGGCCGTGGAGGACCACAGTTTTGTCCACCTAGATCACCTGATTTAAATAGCCTAGATTTTTTTTTGTGGGGACACCTAAAAACATTGGTTTATCAGACACCAATTGTGATATTAGAAGAACTAAGAAATATAAATATTGACGGATGTGAAACTATACGAAACACGTCTGGAATTTTCCAAAGAGTTCGTGATTCTATGAGAAGAAGAGCAGAAGCCTGCATAGAGGCAAGAGGTGGTCATTTCCAACATTTGTTGTAAATTATGTATGTATGTATTGTATTTAATTGTTGTTGCTTTTTATTCACCAGTTTGTAAAAAATAGCTTGAAAATAAATATTTGAAAAATGTACCTAATAAAAACTGAAAATAAAATCAAACTTAACACAATTAAAAATAATTATTAATGTCAGTGTCATAATGTTGTAATAAATGTATAATAAATGTACAACAACAAAAAAAGTTGCTGGCAACAAGCAAAGCTAACTTGATTTATTTCCATAATTTTTAAAGATAAATTTTATGCATAAAAGACGTTTTTTTAAATATCGATTACACCCAAATGGTAAGATTTACAGCAAAAGTTATAGAGGAATTTTTTGCTTATACCTGATTGATAATTACGATAAAATCATAATTTTTTTCGTAAGTCAATGGCGTAGTATTTTTTTTGTAAAATTGTATTAAAAATTCATCATAGCTACGCCACTGGTTGCTAAAAAAAAGTAGGTGAACATCTAAGAAAATGTGTTTTCATGCCATAATATCCTATGCCAAAATTCAGTTCAATATTTTAAGCCATATTTGAAAAATTTATTAAAAACGAAAAAATAAATAAAACTTTAACACCCTGTATCTTAAAAACTAATCATTTTAGGACCTATATTTATATAAACTTTTTGACTTAGAATCGGTCCAGGAATGTTCCTTTTAAATTATGACATACCTTTAAGTAACACCCTGTATATTAAAGGAAAATGTTGTTGCTTGGTAATATATTTATTTTTCTTTTACTTATTTTAGTAGCTAATTCTCAATCTGATCTTCAGCAAATTCCTGTATAGACATATCTGATATTATCAGCCTCCCAAGAGATTAAATGTAGGGCTAATATTGCCAAGGGTCACAGTAGAATGATTTCAAATTTAGGTCTATTAATTATTTAATATTGCATGCAGGCCTTTGGGTTATTGCATAATTAATCCAAATTTCCAGCATAATTCAAATGTGAATTACAGTTATAATTAGTAAAATGGGGTTATAGGTAGCAACTTTCTGATTAAGCTTATTTAAAAGGTTTAAAATAAATTAAGTGGTTCGTCTAGAATTGCTAGCGTAGCTAGGTTTTGAAGGACCAGGAAAATATAATAATTATATTTTGTCCCATTTACGGCGTCAATAACGACTTACCTGTTGTTGTTTGTTGCTAATTCAGGGCCGGCCAGATTCTTTTACTTCACTGCTACTCTATCTCTAAATCACGTTTTTTGGGAGATGCTTGTCGGTTCGAAGCACAGACAGAACAGAACCTCCGTATGGAGGGAAAACGCGCACCTGTCGAAGTCATCATTGACGCATGCACACGTTACAAATTGTAATTGGTCAAATTCAATTAAGTCGGATTCGCGGTGCATTCAAAAACCTCTTAATGCGGCAATTCTAAACAAAGCTATATAACAAAAATCAATATCTGTTCTCTAATATCTTAGCACAAATATACATGAGGCGCTTTCCAAAGTGGCCCATCAAAAATAGTCCAGCAAGTTTTACGGCTAGTCATAATTTTAAAAAATCCTTAAATCCGTATACTTTTGTTTGTAGGGGTACATACATAAATTCCAGTACTTTAGCCTTGTTGAAACTATATTCATTCTAAGTGTAATTATGTATTAATTAATTATGTACAACACTTAAAAACAAAACTATAGTGTCCGAGGTTCTACAATTCGAGGAGTTTCTAAAATACTTGCATTTAAAGCGGTAAATCTTGCATCAAATTGTAAAAAAGTTGTAAAGAATTTATATACTTATTTATTTAAGACACAGGGCAACCCCATTAACAATTTAGCATCTTTACGAAAAGCTAAACATCAAAACTTAAAAATATGAAAGTTACGTATAAAGATAAATAAAAAAGAAATCCATTATCAAGACAACCAAAAAGTTAGTTTTACTTATTTATATGTTAGGTGTTTTGTGTATGTTATGATCTGGTGATGCTCTAGTCGGGCGAAACATGTAACATTCGTCGTTTTACTAAATGTTTCTGCGATGCTGTAGATTTTGGTTTTGTGTTTTTGCCTTTTAGAGAAACCAAAAGTTGCAGATGTAAAATACAACTAAAACGAGATTAATAAGAAAAAATATGCAAATTAAAACATTAGCCAACATAAAACTAACAATAAAATTTACATATAAAAACATATATCACAAAACAAGCGATACTTTTATACGAGTTAAACTAACACAAAATATTTCAAAATTGAAATTTTACTATATGACTATCTCTATATGGTTATCTCTATATGGTTATCTCTATATGACTAATGGATTGCGAAAACCATAAGTTGTTATGTGGAAAGGAATATTGGACACACTGTAGTACCGTGAAATTTGAAGCAAAATTAAAAGTTAATATTAGAATTAAAAAGAATATTAAAGTTAATCTGCAATCAAGACATTCCCCCCTTCAAATCTCCGGGCACGGATAGATTATGCAAAAGACATGGATCTTTTGCAAAATGGGTTAGTAACTCCACACATAGTCAGACTATTCAGGTCGTCCCTTGCTCAGGGCTACGTCCCAAAGTTATGGCGTCAAGTGAAAGTCGTCTTCATTCCGAAACCCGGAAAAATCGATTTTACAGATCCCAAATCGTACCGACCTATCAGCCTTACCAGCTTCATGCTGAAGGCGATGGAGAGGCTGATTGATCGATATGTTAAGGAAAGCATCCTAGTCAACAAACCACTGCATGTGCACCAATACGCCTATCAGGCGGGAAATCCGCGGACCTGGCCCTACACCACCTCGTTAGGAAGGTGGAGGGTGCTCTGGGTAGTGGCAAGGCCTGTCTGGGTGCGTTTCTAGACATTGAAGGGGCGTTCGACAACACCCCTTTTGCTTTAATATGCCAAGCACTCCAGAGCCGCGGCTCAGAACCCTGTTTGGTTAGCTGGATAGAGGCCATGCTCTCGAAACATCATGTATCTGCCCAGCTCAACAACGAGATTGTCGAAACGTTGGCGGCTAGGGGCTGCCCGCAGGGAGGAGTATTGTCTCCTACCTTGTAGTGCCTTATGGTCGACAGCCTGATAAATCTTTTAGACAATGCTGGCCCATATACGCAGGCCTACGCTGATGATCTGGTAATCCCTTGCCCAGGAAAAGACGCCGTCTCAATGCAGGGCCCTATGATGAGAGCCCTGCGTATGGTAGACATATGGTGCCTCTCGGGGGGTCTCAGGATTAACCCCAAAAAAGCAGAGCTCCTACTATTCACGAACAGACGTAACTTTGGCACGCCCCCTGTTATATCTCTAGGTGGCGTGCAGCTGCATTACTCCAGGACAAATCGATTTCTGGGAATCAAGTTGGATCCCAAACTCTCCTGGCACGATCATGCAGACACCAGAATAAAGAAGGCCATCTGCGCGCTATGGGCCTGCAGGCGGGCTTTTGGCAATACCTGGGGTCTGTCTCCTAAGATCCTCCACTGGATCTACTCGCGCATTGTGAGACCTCTTCTCACATACGGGGCTATCGTTTGGTGGCCATGTACGGAGAAAGCGAAAATTCGTGCTCAACTGGACAGAGTCCAACGTCTTGCATGTCTTAGCATAACGGGTTCCATGCGGACGGCGCCAACTAGAGCGCTTGAGACTCTGCTGAGCCTTCCGCCTCTGGACCTCGTTGTGCAATTCGAGGCAATGAGGACTGCATAGAGGCTATACGTCCTCGGCGAACTACGTGCTGGCGAGACCGGTCACGCAAAAATTTGGTCACGGGCCATACAGGAATATCCTCTCCTTCTGATGGGCAGTGACTGCATGGCACCAGTGACTGTGAACTGCGAGGGATTCGTGACGCACATTACAGGCAGAGAGGAGTTGCAGCATTCCAACAGACCTGCATTGCTAAATAGGGGAACCATCTGGTACACAGATGGCTCCAGAATGAATAACAGAGCTGGATCAGGGCTTATTGGTGGGATCCCACATACCAGTAGGGCATACTCGCTGGGGGAGCACGCCACTGCCTTTCAGGCCGAAGTATTCGCTGTATTAAAATGCGGACAGAAAATCCTAAGCAGCGGACACCGCAATACAGTTGTATCAATATGCTCGGACAGCAGAGTTGCCATTAAGGCTATCACGGCCGCAAAGGTAAGCTCCAAGCTTGTACTAGAGTGCATAAAAGTCCTGAAAAAACTGGTACAGGTTGGATGCAGGGTCCAGCTTGTCTGGATACCTGGCCACGCAGGCCATGCAGGTAATGAGAAACGACTCTCTCGCCAGACTGGGATCCGCGAATGTGCCGATGGGGCCGGAACCCATAGTTGGTATCGCCAAATGCGTTGCGGTCGCGTCAATGAAGGGTCTGCTGGACAAGTGGACCCACCGAAGATGGACTGATTCCCCTGGTATGAGACAGGCCAAAGCGCACATAGGTGGGCCCTCTGCCTGTCTCACCAAAAATCTACTACGCCTAAAAAGACGCGAAATTCGGCTAGTGACAGGTCTTTTAACCGGTCACTCGCACTTAAGAAGCCATCTCCATACTATCGGTATTGCGGACAACCCGGAATGCCGATGGTGCTGTGAGGAGGATGAAACCGTTGAATATGTAGTCGGGGAGTGCCCAGCACTCACGCGCGCCAGGTTCAAAAACTTGGGTAACACTTTCAGTGTACCGGGCGACTTTAAGTCCTTCAGACCAGAGAGCCTTATCGGTTTCTCTAAGGCCGTTGGGCTCTGATAACCCCCGGTGGGGCATTACGGGTCCATCAGGAGACCTATATGCACAACTGCCTTGGCAGCCCACTGTTTCGTCAATTCAATTCAATTCAAGTTAATCTGCCACAAAAGATGTAGATAATTGGTTAATTCATTTATGACTCTGTAAATAAACGATGCTAAATCATATACCACGACGAGACTTGTGGGTAAGAACAGCTATTTTTTAATAGCAAATAATCATAATTTTCAATGGTAGTTCGTGTATGGTATAATTAATACTTAAAAAGTATTAAAAAATCTTAGTAAAAAATCTATGTTGGATATTTTACAGATTTTCAACATGATTCTGGAAAGAGGGCGATCATATACCTGACTAATTTTTTGTTAAAATTTTAACTTTAATTAAATGTTCCTTTCTTGAATTAATGTCAACTCTAGTTGGTTCCGACATCCAGCAATATAAATTATACTCGGTCAAAAGGTTGTGAGATTTTAATTTATTATTAAAATTACCCAAAATATCTATATTCATGTCTTCTCATGATCGCTCCACCGCTAACTCATCTATTTTGCTTTAATTAAAAATGTCCATCATTTTTAATATCCTCGTGCCGCACACTGTTATTCAACCAAATTTCACTAAGAGCCACCATAAAATAGTCACCAACCAACTACCGAATGATGGAGTTTGATAAATTTATTATTTTAGGCGTCAATGGATTGAATATCTTTACCTGTGCTATAGTAATTATTTATACCCAAGTTTTAATGATTCTGTAGACTTTATTGGTGAGTTCATTGAGATATTTTTCGAAAATGCTGTAAAAAATCAGCTTTTTAAGATTTTTTTGACTTTTTATGTTAATAGGTTGCTTTGTTCCCTTTTTTAAAATATCAAGTTTTTGGGTAAAATCATAGCCATCCTCTAAATCACCCAAGTTGGATTTGTTCTTAAATATATAATCTTGGTCTATCTATAATATAATTTGTATTATATAATAATATCAATAGGGTTCAATTTCGGAATTTTAGGAACTTTATACCTAGTGATACTGGGAAAAAAAATAAAAGTGCATAAATTAAATAATTGCACGTTTACTATTAAACAGAATACTTCTGCGCAAACTCTTTGAAAAGTGTTTTATTATCGAGATATTATGCAGAAAATATAAGGCTATTTTGCCAAACATTGCAATATTCATTATTTATTGAATAAATAATTATTAAGAACCGGCTTCTCCAAAAATTGAATACAGTCCATTTCGAAAATGTTTTATCCAAAGTTTTCTTTTTTTTTTATTTAAATCGTATAAGAATAAAAACTCACAAACACTATTTATTATGTTAGCAATTATTATTTATTAAGTACCAATGAGCTTACTTCGATCTAGTTTTAAAGTAAAATATATTTCGTAGGTTTGTGTAAAATCCCAATTTTGCAGATATCCTGTATCGTGATAGTTAGCATAAAATATAGAAATATAGCTTATCTAAAGGTTTAATGCTTTATTTTCAGTAACAAACACAAATTTAGAAGAGAAAGACACATAACATTAAACAAAGCACCTTTGTTTGCTTATTTAAATACAAAACAGCTAAATTCATATACACCGGCATGCTTAGAGATAATGTAAGTAATATTTCCTGTAACACAATTTTATTTCAAGTGTTTTTGGTAACATTAAAAATTAAAGAAAAAAATAATTTGAAGTTAGGAGACTAAAATCTTTCCATTTACATTTGAATTTACCCATACAAAGGGTAACAAAATTTAACACAACTTAATCTAATTGCACTTTAAGATAATCAATTTTTAAATCTTAAAACTTGAACAAGAACGGAAAATATATGAAACAAATTCAATAAAAAATAAATGAGGGCGTGTTCGAAAACGCTTGCACACGTCGATTAATATTTTTGGTTGTGAATTTTTTTCAACAAAAATTTTGTATACAGTGTGTCTCATCTAGCCGTGGTCAATACCAATTTTCTTATTTTAAAGAAACACTTTGTAAATGATTAGATTTTTGGATTCTACACAAAATTGTAAACCTTTTAATGTATCACACGCCATATTTTTATTTAACTGTTTCTTGTTAACGTTACTGTTTGTTATTTTTACTTTTTAATTCCTTTTTTTGAAAACATACAAAATATGATACATGTTAAAAAATGTGGGACAAATGCACTTAAAATTATTTAGGTATCTAATAAAAAACAAGCATTATTTAAGGTATAAAATGTATATTTTCATGGTAAGTAAATTGTCAAATGACTTGTGTCAGTGCGTATTTAAAGTAAATATGGTTCTTTTAAATGAAACTCAACGAATTGAATTTTTAACTTTTATTGGAAACGAAGATAAACCAAGAACTCAAAAAGAAGTTTTTAATTTGTTTAAAGCAAAATATCCGGAAAGGCCCATTACAAGAATTACAGTAAGTAAAATAGAAAATTTAGAAAAACAGGAACAGTGAAAAATGGCATATGCCTAGGTCGTCCAAAATTTTATTATAAGTGAAAAATAATCCCATATTTAGTCCTCTGAAGAAGCCTTAAATAATGTTGTTAGCTAACCAACAACTTTGCGTTTATTAAAGAAAGAAAAATATCATTCATACAAACTTAGATTACTTCATGAGCTAAACAATGATAATCCTGATCGCAGACTAGAATTTTCTAAAAATTTGATGGAAATGTGTAACTTAAATCCATTGTCTACTTTAAAGTTCATAAACATGTTTTCTCCTTTCAGCTATCTCATTTCTGTCCAGTGAGCTTAATGTTTTCTTTTTACCCAGTCGCTAGTCTCACTGCGCAGTGTGCTTCTTGGCACTCCCAGTGCAGGTTCTGGTCCGATGTAAGGTGCCGTAGAACCTTATCCTGTAAGTTCATTGGCTCTTTTATTTCCTGGAATACCTGTACGTTCCGAAACCCATATAAGCCTAACTGAGTTGGAATCATGTGATTCCCTTTCAGATTCTTGATATTTTTGATGTTCTGTCAAGTTAACTTGACTATTATTTCTTATTCGCTCCAGTCCCAGCTTTGCTTCTCCTTGAATTACCAGGTGTAATCGTGGGAGGTTAAGAAGGGCTTCCATAAATGCGGTTGGTGTAGATTTCAAGGCTGCTGTATTGACGGACATGCGAGCCATTGTATTTTGCTTAATTTAGGTCTTGCTCCTATTTAAAGAGCCATCACGTTAGTGCAGAATAAGTTAAAGTGGGCACTACTACTCTAGTGTAGATTCAGTATGCCATTTTAAGCTATAATCCCCAGGTTTGCCCATGAATGCGTTTGGTCGTCAATAAAATTGATTCGGATCGCTTGCTTACTTTGTTGAGATGTTGGTTTTAGCTTAATTTGGAGTTCAATATAACCCCTAGATATTTTATCTCTCTCAACATAGACATTTCTTTACCATGTAAGAATAGTGGTCCAAGGTCCTCAATCTTTCATCTTTTGGTAAATGGTATAATTACGGAGTTAAGGAGACTGATCTCAAGACCTCTCTGTCCAGTTTTTCACGATGTTCAGAGCAGTTTGCATTCTTTCCCTTTCAGTTGTATTAAATTTTCCTTAGACTAGTATCACCAAGTCTACATATCCTAAAGTTCTAAAGTTTTTTTCCCTTAGTTTTGATAGCAGCCACATCACCAAGCACCACAGAATAGACTGCCGGGGATGTCCACAGGAACGTGCTGTGGACATCCCCCAATTACAGAGGCTTCCAGAGTTTCAGTCAGCAGTTCGAATTTGACTGTGCTACTTCTGATCTGTGCTGCAGTCTATCCACCTGCATGTTCCCGCGTCTATTTCAAATTCTCCTGCGGTTCTTGAAATAGACTCGAATGGTGTATTGTCAAAAGCTCCTTCGACGTCCAGGAAGGCAGTTAGTAACACCTCTTAAATTTCCAGAGTCTTCTCTATCATAGCTACAAGCCTAATCAGCGCCGTCTTTGTAGATTTGCCGGTAGTGTAATCACATTAGTCTTGCAGCAGAGGGTTTTCAACTAATGATCTATCCCTAATGTGTCTGTCGAGCAGTTTTTCTAGCGTCTTGAGAAGAAAAGACATAAAACTTATCGGTCTAAAAGATGATGACCGACGCAAATCAGCTGATCTGCAGATTTTGTACAAATTAGTAAACAATCTAATCGACTCTCCGGACTTGTTGGGAATTTAAATTTTTTACATCCTAAGAGCTTCGACAAGAAATCCTGCTACTTTTCATTTAACCGGGGCCTGAACTAATATTTCTAAATTTTCTCCCTTGCGCAGGGTGGAAAATTTGTATAATTTTGTACAGAATCAGTGTGACATGTTTAGTTGCAGCATTAGAAATATTAAAAATGTAAATTTTGTAGTTTAAGTAAAGCTTTTCTTTTCTATTTTTAGTTTTAGATAGTTAAGTTTAAGTTATTATTGTGTTTTTTCCCACTAGTTAATTGGATTTTGTAATCTGTTTGAGTGGTGTAAATAAAATAAATAAAATAAATAAAAAAAAATAAAAATAAATGAGACGGATCCTGACCCTTTCTTTTTTGGCATGGTCGGGGAACAAACCGATGACCTTTGGTGTTTTGATAAGGTCTTTGGCTTCTATAACTTGAAGCTCAACCCCTTCCAACATATTCTTCAGCCTGCACATGGTCGTCGACAGCCACTCCTTTGTATGCGCGGTCTGGTTCTGGCTGGTTGACGCCAGAGAGTCCACTTCCTCTCCAAATTTTTTCTGAACTAGCCAACTTTGTTTCTGGAACTCCTACTACCCTTGTCTTGCATTACACAGGTATAGCTGGACAAGCTTACGTTATTACTACATCTATATCTTTATGCAACCAAGTTTCCATGACATTGATTATACTGTAACTAAAATTAAATATATGATACTAAACAGAATCAGATTGATTAAGCAATGAACATATGAATATATTTGTATGTGCCAAAGAGATCATACAAGAAAGAGAAAGAAAAGACAGATCGAATAAAGAATGATATAAAAAAATGTAACGTAATATTTTTTAACCGAAATTATTATTAGCAGAAAAGACCTCATAAAATTGTTTGGTATGTGCGCTTTTATTTTACAAATATTAATATTTATATCCTAAGTAAAAAAGGAGAGAATTATCCATAATACAAGGTGGTCCTTCGTAGTGGGAATCTCTTATTGTTAAATGCCCGTTTGCAAACTACAGAATCGATAATTAGCTCTTCTTTACATTACACGTCACCTCTGATACATCCTATCTGTTGAGCCGCTGTGATGTTATTCTGATCACAATGTAAATATGTTATGTAATGCAAGATGTAATTAGTTTATAGAGTGTGGGTAAGCATATTATTACACCAATATTATTATTATTATTATTATTATTATTATATTATTATTATTATTATTATTATTATTATTATTATTATTATTATTATTATTATTATTATTATTATTATTATTATTATTATTATTATTATTATTATTATTATTATTATTATTATTATTATTATTATTATTATGTTATTATTGGACAAGAGGTAAGTGGTAACTTCTGTTAAAAAATTGGGTAAGTTCTGCGGATTTATGAGCACGTCATTTAGAAGATCGGTCAGTTGTTGATGTATTGATCAAAATTTCTTGATCCAATAATTTTAGACGTGATCTGGGCCTGGAGCTTTCCAATTATGTAGTTTTTTTTATAACGTTAGTTACTTCGTCAACTGAAAATGGTAAAAATGCCATTGAATTATGTCTTGGCTCTTTGCTCGTTCTTCCGTCAGCCGAACTCGACACTGAATAGTTGATGTATATATATTTATGGGTTTGTGCCTTCATACTCTGTCATTGCCCTTCTAAACTCTGTTTTGAGTTTAAAATGCACTTCATCATTATGGTCTTCATTTTGGGTTTCTTGATGTATTATCACTTTTGGTAATGGTGCTTAGTCTGGTGGATGTAAGTTTTCTTTCGGTTGAATTCTCTGTTGGTCCGCATTGTCATCCAAATTATCCCTTCCTTCATTTAAGACCTGGTATCATATATTTGTGCTGCAATTATTATTATTATTTTTTTCTCGAGTAAACAATTATGTCGAAATATTTACTGACCCTCTAGTTATGTTGTAAAGTGGTTTGGCTTGGGGAAAGTAGGGAAAGGGGACGTAGAATCTAGTATTCTTAGTATAGGGGCTCATGATCCTCCTTCCACCGATATCACCAAGTTGTAAATTTGCGCTTGTATAAACTTCCACGTGTTCTTTGAATCATATCCCATATTCTCGTACTTCTGTAACTTCTCTTTCTCAGTCTTAATAATATTATGAGAAAGCGGAACTGCTATCTCGATGATAATACCCAATTTTTCCTTCCTTTTATAAGCAGAATATCCGGTCTGTTGTAGTCAACATTGTATCGGTCATTATGGGCCTACCCCAATATAGTATGCAATACTGCAAAAGTACCAGTCGTGGTTCATATTTATAGTATGATTGAGAGCCCTCTTTCAACGCCCTCCTCGTTCGTGCACTATTTTGGCTAGCTGATCATGTCTGCCGAGGTATGCAATTTCCGATAGTGCTGGACAGCCATCCATTCCATATCTTTGTTTCTTTAATATTCCACATTTCCGGCATATCTTCTTTTAAATAGTAAGCCTTGTAGTTATTAATTACGATTACCATGTCCTGAATTGTCATCACAAATCCTTCTGTTTCTGAGTATTGGTTCTAAGCTCGGGAAGGAGAAAATTTTTTTATAATTTTTTTTTAATGACATTTATTAAGCAAAAATACTTTTAAAATAAAGTTAAACATTAAAGCATTTTTTTCAGAATTTACATTCTTCAAGCACATTGTGCTTTATGGTTATCATATGTTAAACTGATTTTCCATCAAACGCCAAAATTTTCATTTTCAAGTAAGAAACTAATGATGGTCTCATAAACCTCATTCAGCACTACCTAACGTCGATTTGTTTTCATTTGTTATCGCAAACGGATTTATGAATATCAGCCATTACATCGGATCGGTTATCGAGATCTCTCCTGGATCTGTTATTATTTGACGTTGTATTAATAGGGGGGTTTCCTAATGGACGGAGGCCGAAAAGTGTCAGGAAATATGTTTTTGTTACGATAGATTGATAGCTTAAAAATTTTGACGTGATAAAAATACGCTTAAGCTTTCTTTGAAACATTAATCGTTTTTTAATAGCGAAAGGTTTAAGTATGCAAAAAAATGAGGATAAAAAATATGAAGAAAATAAGTTAAAAGTCATTATTATAATCAACAAAAACAAAATAAAAATTATTTTTAAAATATATTTTGAAAGGACAAAAAATATTTTAGGTAATTTATAATTTGCAAATGATAAAACCTGTACTTTTACAGATATGCATTACGAATCTGTTAAACATCACTAATTTTTGTTTTTGTATACTTCAGCTTAGGTTTACACATAATTTCTTTCTGACACATAATTTTTTAAATGTGCTATTAATATGCTTGTGATAATTAATAAGTTTATGAATTTTGGGTTTGTAGACATTGTGCATTAAAATTAAAAGCCATAGTTAATACTTATTTACCAAGAATTTACTCTTAATCCTATTAACCAAGAAGATATTTTAATTTTTTTGTATTAACTAGCTCTAGAATTGTCAGTCCTATGGTCGCAACCTTTCGTGTGATACTCAAATTACGAGACAGTTTTACCACTAACCAAAACTCTTTATTTTTAATCTCGACACGTGTTTCGCTAACGATGTTAGCATTTTAGGGAGAAGATTAAAACTAAATACACTTAGTTTAGTTTTAATCTTCTCCCAAACTGCCACTCCGTACTGCCACACAACAACACTTACAGTCAATTATGCGGATCATTTCCAAGATTAGCGGAGATATAGGTAAGACATTAGCAGTTATCAAATGCCAAACAGTTACTTGTTATAAATACTTGGAATACCTTCAAAGAAACCGTATTAAACACAAGGCTATCAAAGAAAAAAATTGTTTCCAGACAGGTTAGTATCACATCTTAGGACGGGTCTAAATTCATTGCGACTTACTAAAGCAATAAACAACTATGCCATATCTATATTATCCTTCTTATTTGGAGTTGTTTATTGTACACAGTTAGAGCTTGAAAACATCAACAGACTCAAAGAGCAAAAATGACTTTCATTACATAACATAAAAATCAATCAATCAAAAATGACACAAAACTCACATAAAATGACACCTCAAGGCCTCCAGAGAATGAATAATACTGTAACGTGAACAAAGAGGCAGAAAAATGTTTGACGGCGTTCAGCAATGTACCAAACAAATATAATCTCTGAGAAAGTATTTTTACAAAAACAGTAACACATTCTGTAATACAATAGCATAGACAGATGTAAAATGACACCTCTTAAACTCAGTGATAAAAACAACTTACCTCTCACTAATCTAAAAACTGACGACGAAAAGAAAACTCAACTATTGTCCAAAAAGTTGTATGATTTTAAAATGACTTTTTCAAATCATGAAGTCGGCTATTGTGCACTGGATGATGACAATGGAATCAATACCACAAATTATCAAAAATATATATTGAAGGAACGGTTAGATATGGACAAATGTAGAAAGTGCAATATCTAAACTGAAACCATAGAACATATCGCATCTGAATGTACACAATTAGCAAACACAAAATATTTGAAGAGGCATATGAAAGTGGATGTAATTGTTTTTTAAGAGCTACTGCAGACATACAAAATTAATGACACCCATATCTCATATTACAAGTGCCCACCATTATTCATAATAAATGAGAAAGTTAACATTTATTGGGAGAAAGGACTAATCACAGATCATACCATCAAATACCACAGATCAGATATAACAATTGTTGATAAAGTTAACAAAATAAGCTATGCTTGTTATTACATTTAATCCCTAACCTTCACAATATTGAGGCCAAAATTAAACAGAAAATTAAAAAATACGAACCTCTTAAACGCAAAATCAGGGAACTCTGGAAGCTCCCAATTGTCCCGTTAGTGATACCAGAAGTTGGTCTTATCCCGAAGAACTTGAAAAAAAAACTTAATTAAACTAAAATTATTAGAAAATACTTACGAGACTATGCAAAAATCTGTAATCCTGGACACAACACACATTGTAAGTTCAGTTTTGGAAGCGTGATCCTGCAGTATCCCGCAGTTACCTGAAATAAACCAAATAAACTGCAGTATATTAAAAAATAATAAAAATAATAATAATAATAATAATAATAATAATAATAATAATAATCACGAGCCCCCCTCGCTGAAGGTGCTGCGCAGGAAATTCAGCCAGCGCACACCCAGGCGGGACTACAAAGACAGCGCATGAAATGGACATCTGCGATGAATGAAACCGTCATGCGCAGCTTTTATAAAGTGACCAACCTGGGACGAGAAATGATCGGCTACAGACAACCTTTACATGCCGAATTTAGGAAAATCTATCCACATCTCCAAGTTACCGAACAGAGAGTAGCAGACCAGTATCGGGTAATATTGCGTAATCACCTAATTCCAGAGACAAGACTGAATACCATTAAAGAAGAAATACAAGCGCAAACTAACAACGAAAAAGACCCCGCTAACAATGAACCAGCTGAGGAGCAACCTGTAATAGAAAACGTATTAAATAACACACAGTAACTTAACACTACCGAAAACACCCAAGAGGACAATTCTGAGCTATATAACGAACTATCTGCAGAAATGGCACGTGCGATACTAGAATTTGAGGGAACCAACCCACTGATGAGACCCAAACTTCCTAAAGTAAACTCTTCAAAAAAACTAGGTCAAATTATGGAACTTTTAAACACCAAAATTCTTCCACCTTATCTTTTAAATATTAATAACATGCAATCTCTTCACCTTTTAGTTTATAGCGCAGCAACTGCCGTTCCTAAAACCATGAAGATTAAGATAAGGATCCACAATGACTCTGCAAGAACCGAGCTCCCGATACCGCCATGGGAGACCAGACTTCAACGAAAAATTCAGAGGTTTTGAAAAGATATCGGCCAACTAACAGAATATCTGAGGGGTACACGAACAAATAGACTAAAACAGAAAGTTGATGAAATTTTGCAGAGAAACAACATCCACACTCGGCATGAACCAGAAAATAATACAGCTCAACAATACCTAGATACTCTAAAACAGAAATTTTCCTTATTTTCAGGGCGCCTACGAAGATACAAGACCAGTAATAACCGAAAACGTGACAGTCTTCGTTTTGAAAAGGCCGAAAAACAATTTTATAGAGAGCTAAATTCAAAATCAGATCACCTAGATAAGCAATACCTCACGAAAGAACAAATTCAAGATTTTTGGGCCAAACAACTTGCAACTCAAACAACATGCAATATCAACGCAAGCTGGGTTACTGAAGAGAAACAAAACAGTAATAAATTTAACCAGATGGAACATCGACCATTCACTATCGAGGAAGTCAACCAGATTATCCAAAAACTGCATAATTGGAAATCACCTGGCCCAGATGAAGTTCATAACTTTTGGCTGAAGAAACTACGGAGTGTGCATCCTAAACTCTCAGAATTAATTAACCACGTTAATCTTAACCCACAGGAAATGCCAGCGTTCCTAACGCAAGGAGTAACCTATCTACTGCCTAAAGACCAGAACAACACACAAGATCCGTCTAAGTACCGACCGGTAACGTGCCTACCTACTTTGTATAAAATTATCACTTCATGTTTAACACAGCGCATTTATCAACACTGTGAGAAAAACAACATCATAGCTGCATAACAAAAAGGATGCGCTAAAGAGTCTATGGGCTGTAAAGAACAACTTATTATCCACTCTGTCATTAACAACCAGGCATATCACAACAAGACAAATATTTTTACTGCCTACGTCGACTATAAGAAAGCCTTCGACTCAGTACCACACGAATGGCTTATAAACATATTAAAAGTGTATAAAGTTAATGGTAATACTTTGTCTTTTCTAGAGAGCGCTATGACAAGTTGGAGAACAACGATCCAGCTCGAAGTACAGGGTAAAAGCGCAGTAAGTACAAACAACATTCCAATTCGAACAGGAATCTTCCAAGGGGACTCACTGAGCCGATTATGGTTCTGCCTTGCTATGAATCCTCTTTCGAACCGTCTTAACTCTACCATCTATGGGTTTAGCATCCGAGATAATAACACCGAGATTGCAAAGTTAAATCACTTACTGTATATGGATGATTTAAAAATAATGGCTGCAACTAGGAACCAACTAAACCAAATGCTGCATATAGTAGAAGAGTTCTCCAACGACATCGGCATGCAATTTGGACAAGATAAATGCCGTACTCTCAATATAATCCGAGGAAAAATGCAGCCAGGAGAATATCAGATGCAGAATGTCCAGACCATCGAGGCCATGGGCGAACACGAAATTTACAAATACTTGGGGATGAAACAATCAAAAACGATTGAACAACAAACAATGAAATGCGAACTGACTAACGAGTTTGTGAAAAGGTTAAGACAAGTTTTGAAAACCAATCTCAACAGCAAAAATATGTTTAAGGCACTTAACTCCTACGCATGCTCAGCTCTTAGTTATTCTTTTGGGGTAATTAATTGGAGTAGGACAGACATAGAAAGGCTACAAAGAAAAGTGAGGACCCTACTTACTAAAACGCACAACCACCACCCTCGAAGTGCCACTGAAAGAACAATGCTTCCCCGCCACCTTGGAGGAAGAGGATTAATAGATCTGGGTAAACAACTTGAAAAACAAATCACTAACTTAAGATCCTATTTTTACAGGCAAGGAGAAAATTCCACGCTGTATCGCGCAATAAATCAAATAGACGATTCCACTCCTCTACAACTTAAGAGCGAGGAAGCGCGCAGCTACCATCATACGGACCAGGAAAAACTTCGCATCTGGATGGAGAAGCCCCTTCATGGGCGGCATCCTAATGAGATCAGCCAAAATCATGTCGACACTGCTTCGTCGAACTATTGGTTGGTATCAGGCAAGATGTTTCCAGAAACCGAGGGCTTTCTACTCGCCATCCAAGATCAGGTTATACCAACAAGAAATTATCTCAAGCACATCGTCAGAGATCCGTCCGTATAAAACGACAAATGCCGGTATGGATGCCAAACATCAGAGATAATCCAGCACATAATAGGAGGATGTCAGGCCTTTGCAGCGACAGAATACAAAGAACGGCACGACTCAGTTGGGAAAATTTTACATCAACGGTTGGCAATGAAGTTGGAACTTATTACAGCAGAGAAGGTTCCGTATTATAAATATACTCCAGAACCCGGAGTGGAAAATGACCGATATAAGTTACATTGGGACCGCAGTGTACTTACCGATCAACATGTAAGGCATAATAGACCAGATCTTATTTTAATAGATAAACTAGGTTTAAACATTTGGATGCATTCAAAAGTTAAAGTAAATAAATTGAGGACATCTAGATATTTATTATTTTTTAGTTTTTTTTAGAGAGCACCAAAAATCTCGTGAATCCAATCTTAATTTATGCTGAAGATATGCTTTTTTCTTTGATCTTACCGCAATAGTAAGTAAATTTTCTGAATCTTAGTCTGCCTTAAAAGTAGATTTCGTTTAAAATTTTTTTTACTTTGTTAAAGTAGTATGAACTTTATCATCAACCTAATATTACCGTTTCACGGGGGGGCAAGAGCTTTAGTAAACCGTGATATTTTCCATGGCACATGGCGGTTAAAGAATTAGTTAAGTTAAGATCAAAAAATGAAACCACCTTACATAAGATATAAGTTTCATAAAATGCCAGTCAATAGTAAAAAGGTCTTTCTTGTAAATTAAACTTCGAATAATATCTATATGTTTGAATAAACATGGATTTTTAGCCTTAGAAAATTCCAATTCAGTTCCACCAAGCAAAGATCTGATATGTCCGACATATCTTACACTTTTTGAATTGAACAAATAGTAAGTAACAATTACGCCAATAAAAGACTATTTATTAAGATTTATCCTCTTTATAGAAAACATGATATCAAAGGATCATTAAAAAGCTGGAACGCAAGTGTCTGTAAATAACAACTTGACAACTAAGAGATCACATTGCCGGTAACCAGTAAAACAGGATGCGTCTCAGTAATTAATGCAAGTCATGGCTAAAGTCAACTAGGCTATTTAGTTCCAATCGTCAGTGGCCAATTTAACAGAAAAGATATGTTTGATAATAACGCTACACTTGCATATATTCCCATATACAAAAATCTAATGGGTTAAAGTCTGGATTTCACGCGGACTGAATCATTTCTAAATGAGTGTTTATTTTTTTAGCATTCGGCAATTTTTCAGTAGGAAAGGAATTTTAAAATGTATTAAGACAAATGTAGAACATATCGATATTTTACTGGCAAATAATCATAAATTTTCTTTTGTATTGTATTACTCATTTAAAGTATAATAAAGCAATTTAAATAGTTTATGAATGTAATTTTTTTGAGTAAATTGAAAACATTAAATATAAATATGTCGAAAACGGTTAATGGTAGACAGATTTTTGATATATATTTTTTGTAAGTAAAACTGGGTGCGCAATGTTTTACATAAAAAATTATATTATCCCAAGTCCAAAAAAGTTACGGAGTTTAAAAAAATAAATAGGTTGCTAGTGGCGCCCTCTTTGACATAAATTAAAAAAGAGTTTATTTAAATATTTGCCATATAAAAAAAGCCGGCCCCGGCAGCGCGGTTGGTATGTGCCTGCCTAGCAGTCGTGTGGCTCTGGGTTCGAGTCCCAGATTTGGCATGGTCGGTTGTGAGTGTCCGATTTAGTTTTTAATTATAGAGGTTGTTCCAATTGGAACTCGTGACTAAATGTGCTCAGCACAAGGTCAATAAATAAATAAAAAAAAAAAAAAAAAAAAAAAAGCCATTGTCCAAATTTTGTTAAAAACGAAGAATAAGTTTTAAATATATGAACAAAATTAAAAAAAAAAAAATTCACAAAGGCCTATATTTTTTTTGTCTTTGACTGTCGGTCTAAGAAAATTTAACTTACCTCATTCTTTTTTTAAAAGGAATCGCTGTTAAATTATTTACCATTATTTATGGGACACCCTGTATGTGTTTAAGATCGAGACTTTATGTTAACTTCAAGGTAGTTCTAAAAAATCAAAATTATAACTATGTAAAGTTCGATGTAGTATTTTTTTTAGATATACGGGGCGAAGTTAAATTTAGATTGTTGGGACGAAATCATAATTAATTACTCTTTGAATTAATATGTGCAAGAATAACAATAATTGTAAGCATAATTGTAAAAAAAAAATAATTTGAATTATATTGACTTTTTCGTATCCTTCAAATATTTATTTACACTTTGTAACCCAATTAGTATTAATACACAATACTTGTAAATTACTTTTCTAAATTCAGTTACAATGCTATTACACACGTTGCCTCAGGAAACGTAATTACCGTTACTTTAAATCACATATAATCTTAATATGCCTATCAAATAATAAACGTAATAGTCTTAAAAGTATACAGAAGCTTTTTGCAAGCATCTAAATCTGAGTAACCAACACCTCACTTTAAAAATAGTTATCTCGGTACAGAGATCCTGGAATTCATATAAAATACCCTCTTGCCATCTGGGCAAAAATATGGATTTCGCGGTCCTTTAATTAACAACTATAACTGTAACAATTCTTATAGGATTAAATCAATATTTGGATATATTAGAAATGCACAATAAGCAAAAGATCCACAAAATTTCATTAATTTTAATTGAAATTGTTTATGTTTTTGCAGCTTCAATTTTACAGGAATATAGAAATCATTTGAAATACCATGTTTTTTATTTAATTAGCTATGATTTTATCAAAAATTTTTATCAGCAATAGTCACAAAAAATTGTTTCATAGTTCCCCGCCGTATTAATCATTAGTGATGTTCTTGAGAAAATTTGTGTCACTACTTTTTATAATTATAGAACAAGACCAGATCAGAACAAATCAATGTCATTTTCGGAATTAGCGATACCAAGATACCCTAGAAAACATATTAAGAACCTTGCGCCAGGCAGATTTTTTTTGTATACCACTGTAATCAAACAGATCACCGCTTTGTGCTTGAAAAATTTGGTAGTATTTATGAACTTAAAAAAGATCTAAAAAAATGCAGTAGATATCGCACCACTTGCAAACAATATTTGTAATCCTGTGCTTCAGAACGCAGAAGCTCTACTAAAAATGTTTTGGACTGCCAATATAACTAAACTTAACTTTATGATAGACTTATTACACTAATGTTTATAATATTGAATATTAGATTAGTGTAATAAGTTGTATATTTGTCATAAAGTAATATATATAAAATAGGAATATCTTCCTTTTTTGAACTTCCTTTTTTAAACTGGTTCAATTAAAATTATCTGATCACCAATGTATCGGTAGTCTATTTAGTAATATCAAAAATATTTAATTCAAATCTCTTACTGTTGAATATATGTATAAACAAAATTGTATAAAATTTAATATTTATACAATAAGTATTCATAAAATACTTGATGCTTATATTTCGTGTCTATATTATGTTGATAATATCGTACCAAAATAGCTTTATTTACCAACTACTTTACAAGACCATATTACCCTGAATAAAACTGACTTTAAATATTGAGAAGTTATTTCAGCGGCGGGACGTCGGGACGTCAAGAATATTGTTTATTTTCTTAAAATACTTTAAAAAAGTCATGCGAAAACGAAGAAGCTTTAGGGAAGCATTAAACTTGCTAAAGCTTGATCACAAACTAAAAATAATAAAATTATCTGGACAAAAGTTTATTGTGGTATGACCTATAAAAAATAAAATAAAATAAAAAAGAGGGTCGATTCATTGTTTAAATGCTTTCACTAAGTGCTTTATGGTCCCAGAATATTAAGTCATTACTTCTACTCATAGCGAAATGGGAGCCTTTCAAAATATTATTTTTTCCCATTTTTAGTTTCTTTGCTACATCTGTTCATGTGTAGTAAAGACCAAAATTTGAAATGGGATCTTTATTTATACATGTTAGAAAATGCAGTAGAATTACTGATCCTTGAGATTATTAAAAACAATCATCATGAATTTGAGTTAGAAACAGTTTTTCAACAAGATGGGGCACCGCCTCGCTTTAACAGAAATGTTATATAATATTTGACTAATTCCTTATAATACCCTAATCGGTGCATTGGTCGTCGAGTATATATATCGGTAGGCCACCGAGTGACCAGCCACGTCGCCCGATCTTACACCTCTGGACTTTTATTTAAGGGGCTACTTGAAACAAAAAGTCAAAGTTTATGATTTTTGTGAAATCTAAATCAGCTAAGTGCCTTTTACGCATATTGAAAAACATGACATGTTAGAATGTTATTGAACCATATTATATATATATATATATATATATATAACCACATATGAACCACCTCAAAAACCCCCGAGGCGCAGCAAATTAAGAGCGACCAGCCTGGAACCGGAAATGCAGCAAAACCCTTCGGTGGCCAACCACTTTATCCGCGCGAATTCGGTCGAAGAACCGCGAAAGGAGACGAAAAAACCCCCCGCGCCCGTCATAGAGAACAAGGCGAGCAGTCTCAGGAAACAAGCGGCGAGAAAAATCAGCCCTCCGACCCACCCAGGAACCCACACGGGGCGTTATAAATTCCTTAAATCGAAAACGTCACTGGACCTGAGACCTGGTGCCGGACAAAACCGCCCTCCGATCCTAAGGAACGACGAGGGAATCCCGTACGTCAGCCCCATCCAGCGGTACGAGCTGCAACTGCTCCTGATGGAGGACATCTTGAAACGTGGCATCTCCGGCCGCGATTCGCCGATAAACGACGCGAGGAAATTGTGCGAGACGCTGGTCAGTTTCGCGATAAGCGTCACGGCGGCCAAAAGACGCACCCTGGAGGATCGCGAGATGTACTTGTAAAGTATATATATATATATATTATATATATTATTATATATATATTATATTTATTATATATTTATATATATATATATATATATATTTATATTAGACTTATTTTGAGAATTCTGGATTATATTGTCATTAAGTGCTTTACGATAAATATTTTAAAAATTGTTGTATTCTTTTTTTTCCCATTTGTATTTATCCAAAATAATCTGGAAACCTATTCTTTTATAAAAAGCATACCAAAAATATATATATATCGAGGGTCAAAACGCAGGACCTCGTAACTAACATTTTTGGCCAAATTAGTTTTAATATACCATTATGCGTAGAATGGATGGTGGCATCTGTTGACCAAGTTAGATATTAATCAGTTTTTAATTTTAGCGGCAAATCGCAAAAATCATACCTCGTATTTACATTCACGTCAGTTTTGAAAGCATTACCTCGTATTTGTCAGTTAACCCTTGTTAGCGACCGTCATTCAACAAATATAAACCAATACCTAATCATATTGTTTATATCACTACATAAAAGAGATTTTTATAGCTTTATATATGAAACTCATAAAAAACAAACAAATAAATCTCAAGCCCTTTAATTCCTTTAGACTTTGTGGATTTAACTGTATGTGTTTTTAAATTCGCGTGGATTGGCCTCTGGACGTCAAAATTGTGTCCCTGCTACCCTCCTGTTACTGTGTTAATCCTACCCTTTTTATTATGTTTTATTATTCCTAATACCCTATATTTATATATTAATTTTAATATAAATAGTGTGTCCAAAAAGTCTGGAAAATACCTTTTACAGGTAAACGAATTACCTGGTTCAAACAGGCTCGAATATATCTATCTTCTTTAATTTTTTGGCATGTTTTCAGATTTCTGAAAAATATACAAGATGCGTTAAACTGGGCAACTGTCGACTTTATTATTTTAAATAAAATACCCTATATCAATTTTGAACTATTTTCGAAATATCAACCAATGAAATTTTTTTTAAAATCAATATTATTTAACTCTCGGTACTTTTTTATGTCATAGGTAGTGGTTGGGACACTCTGACTATAATTAATAGATTTGACGTCTTCTCTAGTTCAATATCATCTGAAATGGCTCAATTAAATGAAATAATATTTTTATTATTATATAAGTATTTTTAAAACAAAATAAATTCTGTTCTTATAAAATTCACTTGGCGCAAGAACTTTTGGAAAATTATTGGAAAAATTAAGAATCAATATAAATTTTGTGATGATTAAATTTTGTGAAACAATCATGGCAAAACTAGACCAATATCAGAACTTATTAAATAACATTGTATTTTCGGATGAAGCTACGTTTATGCTTCATGGCATTTTAAGTCGCCAAAATTGCAGGTATTGGACCAATGAAAATCCACATTGGATGCGGGAAGTGCATGCATAGTATCTCCACAAAGTTAATGTGTGAGCTGCGATATTTAGAATCTACGTACTTTATGGAGGGACCCTGACTTCCGTAAAGTATTTAAAAATGCTTCAACACCGCATTGTCTCTGAAATTAGATGTGTGGTCGGTTCAAACTACAGACAAGTATCATTTAGATTTTATAGCCTTGTAAAGTTTTTAATAATTTTGATTTTCAATTGTTGATATTTCGAAAACAGTTCAAGATTGGTATATGGCTGTTATACATGAAATGTGTTCAGAATTTAACATCCTTCACCTCCACAACCATCCTCCACCCTTATTTTAAAGAATTGTAGTAAATATATAAAAAATTTTACATTAATAAGAGAAAGTAAATACATGACATTGGAAGCCATGCCATTCTAGTTTGCTATCATTTAAAGTAAATAAATAATATCTTTATTTAGAAAAAAGCTACATTCAATAAAAACATAAATGAAAAATAAAGTAAAAGAAAAAGTTGGCAAGAACTCTACTAGGACACTCTGGTTTGTCCATGGATGGTCTCGGTTATCCAGAAACAGCATCCCGGTTCCAGAAATATCCTGACAGAGGTAGACCATAAATTAAAACTAGACATTATTACATTATTTACTTGCCCCACTTATTAAAAGCACAGTTATGTTGATGTTGCCTTGCCTTATAATAATAAAAATAATGTCGACTCAGGTTGATCGAGTCAGTTCGGTTGCTAGCAGCCGATGACACACATTTGAAACTTGGTTGACCTTGCTGACCAGACACATTGGTCTTCCCATGTAACACTTAGAAACGCTTCGGTAGTTCCAAGAAGCTGTAACCAGTATCGAGGTTGGCCCAGAAATACCCAGTCAACAAATAAACCCACAATCAAAGTGATGATTGGAGAGGAAACAATGCACACTAACTTAATAAACTACAAACTTAAAATCATAACAAGCACAATATTACTTATTCACGATAAATTCTCTTAAGAACCCTTTGAATTGATGCAAAGTAATACAATTTGTGATGTTAGCAGGCAAGTTACTAAATAGAATTAAACCTTTGTATAGAACTGAATTATGCATTTGGGTTGTTTTACATCTGTCGACCAGTATGAAGTCAATCCAATTTTTCGTATTATATATATGTATATCTTTAAAAACTCATATTATAATTTATTACAAATATAATTGGAAAGCATCTGATCTTTTAATTTAAAAATAAACAAATAGACGTTATACATAATTCTTTAATGTATAGACAACATATCTAGGACACCTAATATAGAAACAATAAGCGCGTAACGATTACAATTTAGAATCAGTCTCATAGCTCTATTTTGAATTCTTTTCAATTGGTTAATTCTATACTATGGCATGTTAAACAATAATGTTAAGCAGAACTGTAAATCAGTAATGGCGTTGTAAAGTTTTAATTTAGTGTATATTGACAAATTTTTTACAATTCTTATGATAAATCCAACTTTTTGTGAAAATGTTCTCATTACATAATCTGTATGAGCATGGAAGTTCAGATTAGCATCAAAACTTGTTCGTAAATATGTAATTTCTTTATCATTTAAAATACTTTCCCCATTGACAGAAATTTGTACATTGTCCATGTCTATAGAACTTGATCTAGATCTTTTGCTAAATAAACAAAACTTGGATATACTTGCATTTGGACTTAGTTTATTTTTAAAAAGTCAGATAAATAAGTTATTAAGGTCAACGTTCATGACCTGTAGCAGTTGATAAATGTCTTTACCCACCACATATAACATTGTATCGTCCGCTAACAACACCACATTATACCCCCGCACTACCTCCACCATATCGTTGATCTACAATAAAAATAGCAAGGAGTTGAAGACCATTCCCTGCGGCACACCATGTTTTACATTAACACTTTCAGATGAACTATGTATGTATATAACTCACTGAACTCTACCATTTAGATAACATTGAAACCACTCAACTCATTATGTTCAAGACCTAACTAACTAACCTGACGTGGCCGAGCGTTTTTCAACCAAGAAATTCTTTTACCTGTATACGAAACCTCTAATATATATTTCTCTTTTAACGCATTTCTGAAAGCATTATGTACATATATCGTCAAACCCTGGATTTGTACTTCGGGTATTTTTTTGTTATTATTCAAGATCAATAAATAAATGATATTTTCCTACGCAGTTATAAATTTAAAGAACTTTAAAGGATTGTTTGTGGTACCTATTCGAAAAACTGGTAGTAAATACCTTAATATTTATAGCTTCTATAGCCCAGTATCTCTTCTGTCTTGTATGCCTAAAACAATAGAGCGGCTTATAAAATGTCGCTTGGAATAATGGCCAAAAAATAAAGAACTCTTACCACCCAATCAATTTGACAATGACAAGAAGATTTTTTAGTGAGTTATCGAGAAAAGATATTGCTCATGGTCATATAAAGTTGATCCAATCATTTGGAAAAACTTATCATCTTATAAATCTGATGAAAAAAGCATAATACTTTTTTGGGTTAAGGCTCGTGCAGACATCACAGGAAATGAAGTTGCTGACCAGCTAAAAAGATAGTATTGGCAATAGAATACCTTTACTAGACTCAGATTTTGTAATGTGATGGCAGTAATAAGATATATGTTATTTACTAAATGGAATGATACTTGGAAGTGTTTGTAGGCAAAATATATCCTAAAAATTCATAGAATGAAATTTGGCCAAGCCATGAAATAGCAAAATATATGCTGACATGCTAGAAAGATTTAGCAAACCTCTGATAGCTTAATAAATAAATAATCAGGGAGACGTATAAGAAGAAGCGATTCTCTTGAATAACTATCTAGATCCCCCGATCGATCGTCTCTTGATTTCTTTTTCAGGGGACATTCAAAATATTGTAAATCATTTTAAGAATTTCCAAAAGTAAGTATTGTTTTATTTAATAAACAAAAAACTACTACATTGAAAGAAACTTTGTAAAATATTATTAAAATGCATTTTGTAAAACCTTCCAGTAAAAATAATACAAGCTCTCTCTATGTCTGCTCTCTTAAAAATAGCTTTTTTATCATTCATTCAATACATTTATTATTTACAGACTACCAGAGACCACTGTAAGCCTTTGTTGAACATTAAAAATTTAATACGGTCAAAAAATTTAGCTATATTATTATTAGTACTACTTGAAGAAAAAAACTTCAAATTTATAAGTATAATCTTTTACTATAAAAGCTGCCTAATAATTTGGTTTTGTTAATATCTCGAAATCGAAGCAGAGAAAAAATATGTTTCAAAAAAACTTACATTTTTTATTCATTTACATTTTTTTTGTTTGCTTTTTGATTTTAATAATATTTTGCAATAGGATGCCGTTATTTAAATATATAAATTGCCTATTTGTTAGATTCTGTTACTTACACCAATAAAAACTATTCTTAAAATTAAGTAAATTGAAAAATTTCTTTTAATATAGAGGACTGCAAAACATAACATCCAACGGTTATTGCCGATGTGATAAATATTGCCTAGCCATTTAGACATGGCCTCTGAGATGCGCGAAAGAAAAAGTGGAAAAGTACGTGTGCGGTAGAAACAGAGAATAAAAAATGTAATAAATTGAGGTTTATGTGCTGCGGCTACAGGTAGCATAAATGAACATGAGCATCAAATGCTTACTTTCTTGATTAAAAAAAACTTACTTAATAAATTACTACTTTATTATTAATATTATTATTGTTATAGTTAATATTATTATTATTATTGCGGCGTGGAAGACACGCCCCTAAAAGCGAGAGATTGATCCGTTGACCGTGGATCTATTTCGGAGTGAACTTGAAGTTTAATTTATTTTTAAAATATTTTTAAAAAGGCTTTGTTTTTATTATTTAAATAAACTTATTGTTGGATATTTTGTGTGTGGAAGAGAGTAGGATTTTACGTTGTTTTTTAGGTTTTTTAATTAGGAAAAGACGCCCTTCCATGGGCGGTTTTCCCTCCACTTAAGTAGGAATTTTTTAAGATCGTTATTCTCGAGGGCCCTGACACGCTCTTTGAATTTCGTGTGTTTTCGTTTCATAAACTCCTCTATGGTCTCAATACGGCAATCGTCCCTGATATCTATGTTTCGTACATATCTGGGCGAATTTGTAATTAGTCTTAATGTTTTATTTTGAAAGCGTTCCAGTTTTATTAAGTTTGTTTTTGTTACGTTTGTTAAGACGCATGAGCCATAGAGGAGTTTAGGTCTGATTATTTGTTTGTACAATAGCAGTTTATTTTCGATAGACATTTTATTTTTTGGGCCCAAGAATGAATACAATCCCTGTATGAGGCCATTGCACTGATTGAGCTGCCTTTTAATGTGATAGTTAAAATTGTTTTTGTCGTCGAAAAAGACTCCCAGGTAGCGTACCTCGCTCTTCCAGGGGATTTCAGTGCCCAACATCACCAGGTTTGGAATGTCGCGGTCTGCTTTTTTGGTAATTAAAATTGCCTCCGCCTTGTTTTCATTGATCTTTATTTTCCATTTAGTGCCCATGCACAGAGTTTTTCTAAGTGGCTTTGTAGATAGGCTTTTAACTGATCCAGGTATCTGCAGCTGGCGAAGACGCAGGTTGTCCTTTGCGATAGCGCCAGTTGGGAGTAATGATCATTCTTTGGTATATCCGCCTGGTAGATATTAAAAAGCGTGGGTGAAAGTGGGGATCCCTGCGGAACTCCCGCTTTTATTTCCCTAAAGGGCAGGGTTTTGTTTTCTATCCTGTCTTTATGCCCTTTAGGAAATTTGTGTTAGTTTTAACATACTAGTGGACATACCAAATTTTGACATTTTAAATATTAGGCCGCCATGCCACACTCGATCGAAAGCTTTCTCGATATCGAGCGGGATCATGGCGGTTGAATTTCTCGAGTTAAAAGTATCTATTAAATTTTGTTGAATTCTTGCCAGCTGCGATTTCTGTGGGAGAGACCCTTACAAAGCCGTATTGTTCTTTGGGGATAATTTTAAGTTCTTCTTTTTCCTCTATCAACCTGCTGAGTACCGCCTTTTCAAATATTTTGCCTATTGTTGATAACAGGCTGATAGGTCTGTAGCTCTCTGGCTTTACAAAATTTTTCCCCTGTTTCGGTATCAATACCACTATCGCCCTTTTCCATGCTTCAGGAAAGTAGCACATGTTTAGACATTGGTTGTAAATTATCAATAGATCCATTAAAATGTTGTCTGGTAGCATTTTTAACATTTTATTATTTATGTTATCATAACCTGGTGCTTTTCTATTTAATTGTAATGTTATGAGTCTCTTATTTCTTGCAATTTGATTTTTTTAGGGGCTCTGATGTTTTGTGGTGGTATTTCTTCTATTGTTTTGTTTAAGTTTTTTATTTCTTCTTCTAATATTTGATTTTTTTGGATCTGCGTTAACGTTGAATTGTTTTTCTAGTGAGTTATTAAATGCCTCGACTTTTTCTAAGTCCGAGTACACTAGACTTCCATCTTCTATTTGTATGGGCGGGTAGTTTGTTTTTGTCTTCCCTCTCAGTATCTTTGCGACTCTTCAGTATTTTTTGTGATTTTCGTCATCATTGTTTAATTCTTCTAGAAAATTGCTCCATCTTTCATTTCTAAATCAAATATTTCATTTTTTATTCTTTTAGTTAGACTGTTTGCTATTCTTTTTGTCTCTGGGTCTTTGTATAACCTTGCCTGTTTGTTTAGTCTATTTCTTGTTTTAATTAAGTTTTTTATTCTCATTGGGAAAACCAGGAAATGGGTGTTTGGGATAGGGATTTTAGTGGTAGCTTTTTCATAAGCTAATTTTATTTTGTTTGTTATGTTATCGACTTGGGTGTTTATTTCATTTGGGTTTAAAGGGGTTGGGATAGGATTTTCATTTAATAACATTTCTGAGAAGGATTGCCAATTAGTTATTTCTTTTATAGGTAATGGGTTTTTTTTGAAGGTTTGTGCAATCATTATTGATATTGGGGAGTAATCTGAGGAACTTAAGGAATCCAGGTTTTCTACTACAATGTTGTGGCTAAGGTTTTTTATGACTGCTATATCTAGTATGTCAGGTGTTATATAATGATAATAAGTTGGCTCTTTAGGAGCTGCTACTTGTATTGTGTTTTCATTTATGTAATTTTACCAATTTTTTCCCGTGACATCTTACGCTTAATAAGATGTCATCACTTACATCTTATTAAGTAATAAGAGTATAGGTGGTACAAATAACTTAGGTTCATTTATTCTGTGGATTAAGGCATTAAAGATTTACTTTTGACACAAAAGGGTAAAATGTTTTAGTTTGTCTTTAAATTTTATATATTTTCTTCTTTTTGGGTATTGAGATTTATTTTAATTTGGTGGTTATTATTAACGGAGATTTTGGCTGCCAGATTCAATGTCCTTTATTATTGTTTTTTTTAATCATTTATACATATTATGATATAGGTATTACTATAATAACTTACTCATGAAAACCCCATCTCTAAATTTAGTATCAACATCTTTTGATAAAAAGTAATTATGTAGTCAGAAAAGTGGAAATATATTTTTTAAAATAAACTTTTACATTAAAAATTATCTAGCTGTCCATATCATAAGCGTGTAAGAGACACAAGTTTTACTTATAAAAAAAAACACACTTTCCATTTTGAATGTAATATTTATTAATTTGTTTGCCTCATATTTAGTTATTGTGCATAATAAATGTGCATAAAAATGAGAGATTAAATAAAAATTAACAAAAATAAATCCTTATACTAAAAACTAAAAATCTTACACAAAACACTACATTTTAAGTATGCTGGATCCTAAAATTACAGTGAGGAGACTAAAACTATTTAGTATAAATTTAACCACTCATTTGAATCTGGCCCAAAGAGTTTTACTAAATACAATTTTCTAAACTTTGTTTTTTTTGCCTTTTTCCTTTGTAGTTTCTTCCATTAAGGAAAACTAAAACAGATTTAAAAAGTGTACATGAATAGCAGAAATAATTTTTAAATTTAAATAATAATAATAAATTTACAATATTTTTTAAAAATAATTACAACTCAGATGTAAAATAGCCTTTTTTCGTCCAGTGAATTATGAAAGAAATAGTCTTGCTTCTCTGGGACAGAACAAGTGTGGCAATAACTGTAAAAAAATAATTAAACTGGTTTTATAGTGTCTCTGTAAGACAAATCATGGACAAAAAACTGTAAAAAACAAAATTTTAAACCTATTTTCTTAATAAAAACAGTGTTTTTCTTCAAAAAAGGATTTTTTTTGGAGGAAGGAAGAAGCAGTCTTTATTGTGTCACTGAACGACAAACAGGGGCAGTAAGCTGTAAAAAACAAAATTTTAAACTTGTTTAATTAATAAAAATATGGTTTTCTTACTATGGCAAAAAAGTGACTTTTTCCCAGAGAATGGAAATAATATATAGGTCTTTCTTCCTCCCAAAATTTTTTAATTTTCTCCAAATATTCTATACACCACCTGAAAATTCCATCACAGCAGCTTTTTTGTTAACCATCTTAAGCTTAAATTTAAGTTTTATCCCCGCAAGTTTAAGACTGAGAAATATTTGTCCCTTGCCGATAAGGTGTCCTTAACCATCTCTATGGTTAGAACCTGATTGTTTTTGTATTTAAAATACACAACTTCCCTTAGCAATTAGGCAATATCCATGTCAAGTCCCTTTGATTGTCCTGCATCTTTTCTTTTTTCTGTTTTTAATCCCTTTTTTTACAAAATATCATATTGTACTATAGGGAACCCCTGTTAAAAACGCTGTTTTTTGCAAAGCACTACAATCATTTGTGAACTGAGGATCATTCCTTAGATTGTTATAGACATTTAAACAAATAATTATAATTATTTGGCGTCTGTACTTAAACAATTACGTTTTAAAACTGCTTCGAAATTATAACTGCTTTGAAGTCGAAACATTTTAAGGTCTTTAGGTATAATACCAAAACAAATCCACAAACACAAATAAAAAAAAACACAATTCCTTACAGTAAAAACTACAAAAAAATTAGACGAATACAGGCCAAATTCTAAATTCTCCACTTTCATAAATGTGTAAAAAGCAAAACCGACAAAACCCATCAAATAATAATAACCTCACATCATCCCCCTCCCAACTATTAAAAGTGATAGACCCATCCAACAACTATTTTAAAGGATAAGATAGACTCATCCTTAAAGATCTTAAAAACACGACAAAAGTAATACAAAAACAGCCTAAAAATTGATTTGGGTACGGCTCCGTAATCCTCAAAATCAGTGGGATAGAGAGAGATACACAATCACTTGCACAGCCTAAAGTAGGGATCGCCAGAACGCAGGTGTTTTATCTTTGTTTAATAGACTGGCTGAAAAAAGGTGAGAAGTCTGTGAGTGCGTTTAAAAAATGTGCGCCAAAAAATAATTTTTTGATATTATTTTCTTTCTAAAAATATATCATGCAACAATAAATACCACATAGGCGCACGGACTATTTAGTGCAGCACCTGCGACACAGATTCTAATAGATCTTTGAACTGGACTGTTCTCCTTTTTTGGTAATGCCGGTGTCGCGGCGGTGGCTTTATTTCCGCGTTTTACTATACCGGATGGACTTAATTTTGAGTAATTTAATTGAATGTAAGAAATACCTGTTGTGAACGGTTTTCACAACACATGATGATTGTTTCGCAAAATTCTTAAATCTCTGTCATAAAGGAGAATCTTTGATTTGTCTATTTTTGTTTGTTTTTTTGTAGAGGAAAAATTTTGTCAAGTGTAAATTTGCTTTGCCTTCTTTTTAATCCTTCGAATAGTTCTTACGGGTACGCATGTATATGCAACAATATGTTTTTGTATTTGTAAAATTAATTTTAGTTTAAATCTTTAAAAATTTACCTTCCCTAAATATATGCCCGACGCCTTTTTTAATTACTGTACCAAAAAGTTATAAAAGAAAGATTTCTAGAATTGTTACCTAAAATAGGCTAAAAATTAACCTATTCTGGGTACTAAATAAAATAAGAACATGTAGAGTAACATTTTAAGTAGCTAGTTATTATTTTTTACTTCAATTCGAGATCGTTCAGAAAAGTTCAGCTACAAAAATATGAAATGAATATAATGCAATTAAATAATAACAATAACTATAATATAGTACCATGATATAGAGTGAACAGAGTAAAGGGTTATTAGATGCAGGAAAAGTAAGTTAATTAGATAAATGTGGTTCTACAACATTTTTATTTTACATGACAAATACAATAAGTAGATCATAGTTGACAAAATGTAAAATGTTAAATTATTTAATACAAATAGGCCTATAATTGTATAAAAATATAGTATGATTTTTAAAAATGATATAATGAATATAATACATCGACATTTAGTAAAAATCATCAGTATCGCCAAAAAATGATGCCGGTTACATTTTAGAAAAAGAAACATAATTAATGAGCTATTAAACCTAAAGTTACATGGTCAAGAGAAATGCTTACTTTTTCTGTTTCGGCTTGGATAACCTGTAATATTATATTGTTAAGTCTCTCACCACTTTGACCAGTCCACAATATTTTTAATTTTTTTTTTCTAATGGCATGTTAATACAAATATTTCTCAAAAAGAAGCAAATCATCAATATTTTGTACTGTAAATTGTAAGCTATATAAACACTACAAAAACATCAGTATCAATAAACTCGTAAGTGTTTGCTACTGCGCATCCAAATCCCAGATGCCACATTAAATTGGTTGTCCTGTAAGGTGGTAAAAATAGCATAATTATATTTTCACAAGAAAATTTATACGCTTCTAATGTAATATGGTTTCTATGATAATAATATTCAAATTCTATAACTGTAATATAATATCTTGTTTTAACGTAGAACTTTATTCTTGTTTTAGTTTCCAAATACCCGTGGGAAAAGAATTACGTCTGAGGAAAGCTAAAAACTGTAAAGCTAATAATTTTCTCGCGAACTTTATTCAACGGATCGCTCCATCCATTTGTTTTCATTTGTTATCGCAAATGGATTTAGGAATATCAGCTGGCAATTTCCCCATCGATTCAACTATGAAAAATTATTATCGACATCTCCTCTGCTCTCGTTATTTGGCTTTGCTTCCATAAACGGATTTTTGTTGGGTTATAAATGACCAATAAATGTAACTTTTGTGGAGTTTTTTTTGTAGGTGCTTTTTATTAATAAATAATGAATGGAATTGCACAATAACGTACTTAAATATTTAATAAAATGAAAAAAGCTAATAAAAGCGTAAAATTTTGACTGTAGCAAACTAGATTTTTGTTAAATCCAAGGTAAAGAAATATAAATAATAATATTTTGTTTTTTTTTATTATTCTTTAAGAGCTAGAATATTTATTTCAGTACTACATCTATTAAATTTGCTAAAATGAAATGTTTTAAAAACATATTTTTTTAAGAGTGTAATATGGCCGTTCATCATTATTGGCGTTTAAATAGAATATGGTATAAAGTGATATTTAGTTTTTCGACACGAGCACCGTATTTTATTATACGGTGCTGGTGTCTAATTTAACCATATCTAGTTTTTTCAAACTAAATTTATTTTAATTTTGCAACATTTTATGTTAACTTACATAGGATTTTCTTTGACTGTTTACGTTTTTTAATAGACTGTTTTGTAATTTTGTGTATTGTACTCAGTGATTTCTGAACAGTGAACAGTTTCATATAGCTATCATCATAACTACTACTGCAGAGAAAATTACAAGGTATAATTTAAAGCGTACTACAGCTTATAACAGTCTTACAGAAACCTATAAAAGTGGTCTTTTGATAGCAGCAGATCCTACTGCAAGGAGGTCATTCTCAGCTAGAGCAGAAGGCTTAAATGAAAATTATTTCGACTTTCAAACATCTGATAACAGTCTTGTGATTTTAATTTTATGACGATTTTAAATTTTATGACATTTTAAGAATACAAGCCAACAAAGTCTCTTATGGAGCAAAAACCATTTATTATGATAACTTGGTTACTGCTCCTTCTAATAATAGTTCTACAGAACTTCCTAAATTAAGTTTATCAAAGTTCTCTGGAGATTTTAAAGAGTTACCAGGCTTGTTTGATCTATATCAAAGTTTAGTACAAAATAAAAATTTTCTGATAATAAAAAAAATTAAATATCTTTTAACATCGTTAGAGGGTCAACCTTTAAAGGTAGTAAAAGAGATTTTCATTACTAGTGCATATTGTTCAATAGCATTTGATAAGCTTGTACAGCGTTATTAAAATGTACGGATTTTATTATTTTCAGCAGATTTATTTTGTTGCGCCTTTGCAAAAATTAGCCCTGACGAAACTTAGGGTACTTTTAAATATTTTTAGTAAAAATACTGCTGCATTATGAGTATTGGAATTGCAAGTTGAACAAGCGTGCAATCTTTTAGTTCTTGGCCTAAATCTTATAGAATAATAGTTTTTCAAACAGCAACAAAAAATATTCAGCAGGCTTTCTTCTCGAATCCAGGAACATCTCAAAATAGTTCCAATTATAATCAACAAAGCTGCATTTTTTGCAAAGAAATACAAACATCCCTTATATCGTTGTACTCATTTTATCGCAAAAATTCCTTATAAAAAATAATTTTAATACAATATTTAAATTCATGCATTATATATTTAAAGCCAACTTATGATATTTCTAATTTAGATACATCAATGCGATTACGGTTCTGCTAATTGGTGCACCACACTTTACTACATTTTAACTCTCCGGTCTCTCAGTCATTCAATCAGAGTTCTACGGTTCTCCCACCAAAGGTGAGAATCACTCATTAAACCATTTTTTTCGCTTCTCGGGATATTTCTAGGATACTTCTATAATCACAGGCTTCATCCACAGCTCCTCAGATACATAAAACAAAAGATACTAAATCTCAAAAGCTTCGAGATCAATCGGAACCAACTTTTAATTTTGATGCAATTATACTCCCTGAAGTATGTTTTAAGCAACTTAAAGTTGCCATTAATTTTAAAGACTGGGAACATATCCGTAATTTGCCTCTAGCAGATAGTAATCCTTTCATCCCTCAACCAGTCAACCACTAGCTTTAAAGGTAATAATGTTTGGTTACATCCTTCAAGGAAAAACCTCTCTTAACGCCAGTGAACCATGTTCTAATTCTTTGTCGAGCTTCCCTTCCTTTATGATGAAACAACTTTAGATCAGCAACTCGAGAAATTCTGGGAAATCGAGAATATTCCTAAAACTCTGCATCTATCTCCGGAAGACTTAAAGAACAAAGAGATATACAAAACTCTGACGTATTGCACTCCCTCGGGTCGTTTCGCACTGCCTTTGCCATTTAAGCACCATTACCCTAATTTAAGTAATAGAGCTGCTTATCGCAGATTTATCTTATTCGAGTCCAAATTGGCGAAAATCTAGAACTTTGTAATCAATATTCGGAAGTTGTGAAAGACTATCTAAAAAACAGTCATATGACCTTAATTCTCCAAAAGGATCAAAAATCGTCTCTGGCATATTACGTACCACATCATTGTGTCTTTAAGACCCGTAACTTCAGTACCAAGATTGGTGTTATGTTCGATTTATCACAGCGCAGTTTAAACGGTATCTCTTTAAATGACTCTCTCCTAAAAAGTTCAGAACTTTAGAAGGATATTTCAAATATACTTCTATTATTTTGATTTTACTTATTAAAATTATTAATTATTTTTAGGTATTGTTTTGTCTGTGACATCAAACAGAGGTATAGGCAAATATTGATTCAGCCTCAGTGACTCTTTTGACTATCAGCGCATTCTGTGGAGGTTTAATCCCATGCAACCTTTAGAAGAATATCAGTTGGTCACTGTTTTTTACGGAAAACCTTCTTCACCGTTTTTAGAATTGCGTACCTTGATAGAACTGGCAAACCAGGAACATTATAAGTTACGACACGGGCAGTTCTATTTTGGAGTCTACCCTTGATCTTCTAACTCAATTTAGTGAAATTATGAGAAGGGGCGGCTTTAAACCTAGCGAATGGGGTGTTAATCATCCTGCTCTCTTGGCAAACCTACCTCCTAGTGATATTCTTGCCTCTTGCTCTTTTGACAAAGAAGAACCTATATTTATAAAGATTCTTGGTTTAAAGTGGGACCCTGCGCACAACGTAGTTTCGTACTCCTATCTACCAAGTGATAGGCCATGCACTAAGCGTGCTATTTTATCTGAGATTAGTAGAATCTTTGATCCCCTAGGATTCATATCATTTTTTCCCTGCTGGCAAAGTCACTTTTACAGAGCCATTGGCTAAAGAAAATTCCATGGGATGCTAAACCTAATGAGGATATAATAGAAATTCTAAACAATTTCAAGAAACAACTTCCTCAATTTAATTTTATCAAATTCGCCATCGAATTATTCAAGATTCAATTTGTAGTATAGAGCTGTATGCCTTTTGTGATGCAAGCGGTATCGGCCATGCCGCAGTTGTTTATTTTCGTGCCAATCAGCACTCCGGTCTTGTAAATATCTATTTAATTTAAGCTAAATGCTGAGTAAATCCCTTAAAAATGCAATCTATTCCTATACTTGAGCAAGCTAGTTAAACTTATATAAGGTGAAAATAGCGAAAGACTTATTTTCAATAAAGTTATCACGTGATCCGATTCTTAAGTAGCTTTGAGATGGTTGTGTTTATCTCCTCATAGATGGAAATCCCTCATTGCTAATCGCGTAACACAAGAGATAGTCTTACCATCATCATGACGAGATGTACTCAGTCCTGATAACCCTGCTGATCGTGCGAGTTGTGATCTCTACCCTAACCAATTATTGTAACAAAATATCTGGTGGTCTGGTATAAAATTTATCTACCAGTCTTCTGATTTTTGGCACACACAGACGCTACCTGATAACCACGAAATTTTGAAAGAGTTAGATGAATCTAAGCCGCACCCCTGTAAGAAAAGGGCAAAATATTTAATTCTCGCTCTTCACACAGAAGTGAAAACTGAAAATCATGTCATTGGTTCTTTGCTTCAACGTTATTCTTCTTTTACTAGAAGTCTTGATGGTAACATCACACCTACTAAAACTCGCAGTGCCCTTAGGCTACTTGTTAAACATATTCAAAATGACTGTTTTGGTAACGTTATTGTAAATATTGTTAATAATTTTTTATTTCCAAAACCCTATCGATAGTTAGCATTATTTCTAGATGCAGAGAGGTCACTTTGGGTGGGTGGCAGAGTTCGTTATTCCCTTAATATTCCTTACAAAACCTAACATTTTATACTTCTTCCTAAGTCTCATAGACTTACATAATTATCAATCGAAAAGATACATTACGAAAATTGTCATCCAAGACTAAAGACAATGCACAATTTATTGCTCCAGATTTTCTGGATTCTTTCAAAGGTTAAGTATTCTTTAAAAGGTTACTTCAGATTTAACCACAGAGGCCTTTGTAGATGCCTTTCGCCGTTTTATCGCTAGGCGTGGTTTACCCTGGTCTACCCAAGTTTGGTTCGACCAGGCAACAAATTTCCAGGAAGCCACAATTTTGCTCTCCGAATAAGCCAAATAATGTGAATCACCTTGTATATGATCCAGAAATAAAAAAATACTCAATGGTGACGAAAGTGGCTTCAATTTAGGCCTTAAAACAGGAAAAGTTTTAGGTCCTAAAGGTGCCATAAATATTTTGGAGATTAAGCAAGGAAATGATAAAGAAAACATTACCACACTTCTTGTCTTTACTGCTAGTTGTAAAACTGCAGTGCCATGCGTGGTTTTCAAGTATGTTTAAATCTAAAGCAATGAGCAGTGATCCATTATGGTATATTACGAAATATTACGAAAGCAGATTTAGGACGGATAAAAGGTAATATTTTCTTTGAATATGTATCCACCCAGTTGCTTCTTTGGTTGCAGTTGCAAGATATCAAGTATCAAGAGGAAACTTTTGACAATGGTTGTAATATTCTACCGTCTCAATTACAAGGGAGTATCAATACACAAAAATTAAAGTATTACAAGACATCAAATTAAATACTCCCAGTGAAAACCTTTTATTTTATCCCACACACATTATATCAAGAAAGAGAGGAAACCTGAAACCTCAACCACCAGCTATCTCTTTCCCAAAATACAGAGTTTATTTTGAAAAAAAATGCAAAGACAACCACTGAAAATACTGACAGAACGGAAAAAAAAAGGAAAAAAAATCGAAAACAATTCTGTAAAAAAATCCAAGGTGCTGGGCATGTCAATAAGAGTTGGATAGTGATTAAGATGAAGGAAATGAAGAACATGTTGGATGTGATAACTGCCAAAATGGTACCATCTAAAATGTACCGGTAGGCAATAGCTCTATATTTAGAAACAAGAATTCTTTAAATGTGATGCATGCTTCTTATTCATCGAAATCTAACGTTATTCTGTTAATTTATACTGAAAGTTTTGATAAGATCAGTAAGATAAGATAAGATGTTTTTGTTTTATAATAAAATTGGTGAATATTGTCCAAAATATTTTATATAAAAGTTTCATTAAATCCGTTTTTAAAAAAAATGTTTTTAAGTGATTAAGTCATCTCTACCTAAAAAACCAAAACACATAGACCGACTATTGGTATGATTATGGCCGGCTATTAGGTAGCCAGTGGCCGACTGTTGGGTTTTCATAGAAAGTCTTTTATTTTACAAATTTCACTTGGTTGTCACGTGTTGTGTGTATTTTGTTTGTCTACCAGTCAGTATTGAATGATTATGTGAACGAGTTAAATAGCATATAATGGAACAGACAATTTTTGTAATGTTTTTTCTTGAGGCAGTCTGTTAAATGGCCGACTATTGGCAAATTTACCCTATAGTACCTTATCTCTACCACTCCTACACATATACCTCTTAACCATTCTGCTTGGTCTTGGGCGTCTTGGATCCACTTTGAAGATATCCTCTCAAATTCATATGTTAATCAAGTCGATAGTCGACTACAGTTTGCTTGCACAGACGTCTCGCTAATCTTCTCTATAGAATTCGAACAAAGTTGAAACTGGTAGTAGGATTTTGATTTGAATTCATTTTAAAGAATACAGCGTCGCTTAAAATTCGTGATTTAAGTGATAAATACTAAAATTTGTCTTGCTTTTGCTATCGAATAATCGAAAAGACCATCAAATGCCTTTTAAATTATTTATCATATTCCTCTACATTTACACATTTTTTTAACAAAGCAACTTAAAAAAAATTAGAATTAAAAAAAAATTATTTAAATAATGTTATGTAATGTAATTTAAATATTCATATACATTTATCGCCAATTTAAACATAATTTATTAATAATTAGATGAATCACAATAATCAATTTAGAAATATGGGTTAAATTTACTCAAAGTTTAATTTACAATACTGCCTTTCCCCTATTTGAAATTCTAATAGAAATTCGAGTCACACAATGCTCCACGATCATTCCCAATATTGCTAAGCCTTACAAGAGAATATGCTAATGATTATCGCCAACTTAATTATTGTACTTGAGCTCCAAAAAGACCCTTGCTACTACAGTTATTAGCAAAGATTAATCTATAAAATCCTACTTTGCTGCTTAGCTAAATTTATACAATATCCATGCATTATTTGACTCTTAAAACAGATTGGGAAACAGCCAAAAGTTAAATATTTTAATATGTCGTTATGCTAAATATATTTAAATTAATTAATCCTTTGTATCACAGTAGCAACTTAACGTCAAATCTAATATGAGCGCTCTTGTCTCGCTATGATGAACCATCTAAACAATGTGAATAATTTAGGCAGATGTCAATTTCCCACAGGGCAATATTATACTGGCGGTAAATGCTTTTATTTTATCAACCATTGTGAAATCGAGCGTGTAATTATGACGAGCCTCGGTGTTGGGGTTTGAATAGAACAAAACAAAACAAATTTTCGGGTTTCCCGAAAATTCCAACTTCAATTGTTCTCAGGTAAAATTGTTTGTGGCTGTATGGGCTCAACTATAATTTACAATTGATTTGCAAGAGATTAGATTCATATAGTTTTTTGCATGAAGTAATATATTTCAAAATAAATGATAAAAAGTAAAATTTGGCTAAATTGGCTTTGAAATATTTCTACATGACTATGCCGTTGCCGTATGTTATGGCTTTTGGGTGTATTTTTTGGCGGTTTATACCCATGAGTAATAATTTACATATAAATAAAGAAGTTTAGGATCTTTAACTTTTGCTTCTGCATTAAAAAGAGGTATGTGCGATGTATGTGTTTTGTCTTAAATTATTTAAAATATCTCTCATTTATTTAGTTCTACATTATTTGTGTATAAATCTCTAGTGGCTGGTAAGCCTAAAATAAACCAAGGGATATTTCCTTTAAATGGCAGACTGGTTAGCAGAAAGTAAAGGTTTGTAATAAGCTACCTTATTTTTTAAAGTAAATTCTCTATACAATGCTTATTTTATCTTAAGTGACTGTATTGTCTGTTATAATTTTCAAGCCCTTATTACTATCTACTTTGGCAATATTTATGTTATCGACATCCGTAAGGGTATTAAAATTTGGTAGACCCTTCAAAATCGTATTATGTAAATGATCCACATTTTGTATTGCCTTTGTCAATCGCTAGCCTATTTTTCCGAATCAATATGCCTATATGTAAACAGCAGCAGTTTTGAAGTTATTTATTTGAGTAGAATATTTAAAAGATATCTCAAAGGGCATTAGAAAAAATATACAGAAATTTAAAACTAAAAAACATGATAATAGGATAAAACAACATAAATGCATACAAAATCTAAAGCCAACGTTCAGTAGCCAAAGTACAGGAACAAAGAATACTTACAAGCTGAAAAATAAGCAAGGACATACCACTTACAAACAACAAAAGATCCTGAAAATCATCGAAGAATACTACAAAGCACTATATTGTCGGGATTAATCCATTCAAGAGGTACAAATACCAGTAATATAGAATTAAAGATCTCAAAGAGCAGATTTTTCAGACATAACGGAAGAGGTGATTAAGTCAGGTATAAAAGGCATGAAGGATAAAAAAGCGCCTGGAGAAGACATTGTAAGTGAAATATTAAAACAAGGACGTTTTATCCATTACAAAAACTTTAAAGGCTCTCCTTAATGCTTGCCTCTTCGGAGGAATTACACCCAAATAATGGAATAATACCGTTATAAAAATATTGCATAAAAAGGAAGACCTAACACAAATTGGAAACTACCGACATATTAGCTTATCTCACTTATACAGAGTGTTCCTTAAAAACGTGCTAATATTTAAGGGGGTGATTCCTGAACCCTATGTCCTAAACGTCTTAACTTTTGAGATACAGGGTGTTAAAGTTTAAAAAAAAATCCTTTTTTAAAAATGACTTAAACAATATTATAGACATTTTTATGAAATTCAGTACATGTAATCTATGCGATCTAACGAATATTCTGATGTGCAAAAAAAATTTCTCTGCCAGTGGCGTCCCTACAGGTCTTCTATTGGATATTTTTAGTGAAAAAAATACTACGCCACTGCTTTTTCTTAAAACAAAAATTATTTTTAAAATCCTTGATTACTGTTTAGCAAATTGGATTTTTTGTTTTTTTAGATATTCCCGAACAGCCAGTGTAGTATGCGCCGGGCAATCTTTCATTTGATACCAAACCTCTCCCAAACCCGGCAAGATTCTTTAAATTCGGTAGAATTTATTCCTCATGTAGTTATAATAATAATATTTTGTGTTTAAATTTCGATTGAGAAAGAATGGTCCTAAAATGTGGTGTTCGAAAATCCCCGCCTAAACATTAACTTTCTGTGCATTCTGAAGTTCCTGTTGTAACATATCTATGCTGATGTTCTTAATCCCGATACTAATAATTTTGAACGTTAGGTTCATTGTTTAAAGTAAAAGTGCAAGTATCTGTGAAGCAAATATTTGTTATGAAATCCCTATCGATGTTTGCCCTTTCCTTCATATCCAAACCGAACTCCTGCCGTCGTAATTCATCCCCATCTTTAGGCCGTGATGCCTTTCATATTTGTACGAGAAATATTTTTTTTTTAAAGCTGAAACGTGGTTGTGTGATCAAGGCACATGATCTCTCCAAGATTTCTTGTACTTATTTTTTCTTTATTTTCTTCCACATGTAAAAAAACCTGCAAGTCTCTATTATTTTCTTCGTTTTTTTGCTTTTGATGATTGCCGTTCATTGTTTGCCTCACATTTGCAATTATTTACTACTGTGCCTTTTTGCTCAAATTTTGTAACAGTTCTATTAACTGTTGATTTTCTTTGTATCGGCCTATTTGGAAAAAAAGTGGCAAGTAAATCTGAAATTTAATTTTTTCTCGGTAACTATTGCCTTAGTAAAACCATTTAATCATTAGTACTTTTTCTTCAGTAGTGTAACTCATAGCTGCGTATTTTAATGTAGATTGAATGCAGTGAACTTATTATGACAAATTATTTGATGTTCATCACCAGTCAAGGTAATACATTTTGAAATAAAATAATAAATAATAAATGCATACCTGTGAATACGAGGCAATAAAAAAGACAAATTTTCGTATAGTGGAGTAAAAACAAGAAAAGAAGTCGCTTCCTTCTCGAAATTTTTTTTTAAGGTATAACCACATAAAACCTTTACAGGATTATTAGTTAGGTCCCTGTGCGTGTTAAATAACTAGTTACGACATCTTTTGAGAGGTCAGACATTTTTTATCCCGAAAAATGTCAATAAATTGTCAAAATGTTATAATTATATTTTTTTACACATACCACGCGATAACTTCGAAACTAATAAACATATACACATGAGGTTTTTTTAGTCAATTAAAGATATATAGGCGGTCATAATAGTGCTAATTCAAGTCCCTGATTAGCGTATTTTTTCTTGGAGAATGGAGTAAACCCGAAATTTTACTTTTATTGCTGCATGATTTTCGGTAAGCGAGAAACTTTTTTGTAACCAGGAATTTTACCATAGTATCTGCGTATGAATTAAAGAAGAGATACTAGAAGAGTTTTAAAAATAAAAACCAACCAAGATATCGGCATTTAAAATTGTAATTATTCGCGCGCCCGTGTAGGCGGTGCCCGTGTAGTGGACTTTTTGGCCGTTACGTATGCGTTGCTAATATAAGTGGGTTACGTGGAATACTGTTGTTTTGCGTGTAATATGATTTTTCTGTTGGTTCAAGCGTTCAGTTCATTACGCGCCTCAAGTTCTTTAAATTGTGTTTAATTTATTTAATATTTAAATAATTGTACATTGTTTGATTATGGAGTGTTTAATTTGTGGAGAAACTGTAAGCCACAGTGACAAACTGGTAGTTCAAAATCCTACAATCCAGGGCTTAAAAACATTAATAAGTGCTGCAGAAAAAAGACAAGACAATTGTGGAAAGAATATATTGGGGCAAAAGATGATATTTTAATTTAGAAAAAACTAGTTAAATATCATCTACATTGTAGAAAATTTTACACTAGCCTACAAAATCTTGAGCATGCGTCCCAAATTATCGAAAATGAAGGCAACGAAGCTTGTTCATCTCAAAGCAGAATCCACAACAGAGGCTTCGATATTCGAAAAATGTGCCTGATATGTAATAAAACCGGCAAAAAGGGCAAAAATCAGCCACTGATAGCTATACAGACAGGTATTTTTTTGCACTTTAACTTATTCTTTTCTTTAATATAAATCTATTATTGTATTGAAAATATTCTAATAATCTGCGCAAGACGGGTGTATGCTTGAAATATTAATGGCTAAGCTCCTCACATTTTTTTAGTCACGATTTATTATGCTACTGCAACAAGACTGCTTATTATTATATTATTATATGCGGGGATATTTATTTTGGTTAACTTTTCTTACAGGTACAGGAAAGTCCACCTATACAAAAATATTAGCTGCTGCAAAAAAAAAAGGAATGATATCAACATGATTTCTAAGCTTTCTGGTTATGATGATCTATTTGCATACGATGCAAAATACCACAAAGTGTGTTATTGTGGCTATATTGCAGATAAAAATATTAGGGCTTCTCAAAACAAAGATAAGGTCTCTGGTGGATTGTCCAACATAAGTAATGAATCTGCTAGCCCGGAAACGAGTGGTTCTGAAGAAAATAATTCTGCGAGGCCAATAGAAACTGATACCGGTAATATAGAAAACGAAATATTAATTTTTCATAAAGCAGCCAGTATTTTAAAAAAATACGTGCATGACTTTAAGTTTTCACACAACTATTTTCCCAGTCCAGATGATATAAATCAAGCCAAATTTCATAAACAAGTTCCCAGTATGCTTCTAAAATTTGTATCATGGTTGATAAACGATTATTTTTACAATACTCCAGATGATGTCGAAATTGATATGGTTGGAAAAATTATGAATCTTTCTGGAGACCAATATGAGCAATACAAGATCCGATCCCCAATGAAGTAAGAAAACCATTGTCAATTCGGTGTTGACAAAAATTGCAACAATAATAGGTGCACGTGTTTAGCTCAAGAATTAAAAATGTGTGACGAATGTAAATATGCAATATGTAGTAACAGACCACAAGATGAAGAACTAAGCTCGTCAGATTCAGAGTCTGAAGAAATCTAAATCTTTTCAATTTATGTTCTTTTTTTGTTTCTGCAATTCCTGTTTTAACTTAATATTAAAAATATAAGTATAATTCCAATGCAGTCTGCGTTCCTAATAAAAAAATTATCGAATCGCCAAATTAGTCAGGAGATTACCCAAACGGGCCTTCAAAACACATCGAGAGCGCGGTATCGTGCGACATTTTGTGGGCATCTCCAAGTAAGTATATTGCGCATCGCGGCGCGTCCCTGTGTTAATATTTTAAGTGATGATAGCTCTAAAAGTATTTGTCACAGAAGGTTGGTTTTTACTTTAAAAACTTTTTCAATATCTCTTATTTAATTTGTATGCAGATACTATGGTAAAATTCCTTAAAACAAAAAAGTTTCCCGCCTACTGAAAATCATGCAGCAATAAAAGTAAAATTTTGAGTTTACTCTATTCTTCAAGAAAAAATAAGCTCATCAGGGGACACGAATTAGTACTGTTATAACCGCCTGTATGTCTCCAATTCATTAAAAAAAATCTCATGTTTATAAGCTAATTAGTTTCGAAGCTATCGCGTGGTATGTGTAAAAAAACATAAATATAACATTTTGACAATTTATTGACATTTTTCGGGATAAAAAATGTCTGACCCCACAAAATATGTCGTAATTGGTTATTTCTTATGCACAGGGGCCCAATAAATGATCCTGTATAGATTTAATGTGGTTATACCTTTAAAAAATTTTTTTGGTCATTTTCCCACCGTTTTCATTTACTCCACTAGTATAGATTTTTGACTCTTACTCCTAAACGGACAAATCAAAAATAATTAAAGTTATTTATTGATTGCAGATTTTGGTGCTCTTTAAATTATTCTAATACATTTTTACTGTAAAATAATTAGGGAAGCCAATATTTGACCCTATTAAAAATTACATGGGATTTCCTTTGTCCCGCTTGGCGGTGCAACACTCTGTATAATAACGCAACTGCTGCAGTCAGAATGTATTTTGGAGTCACAAAGACATTAATCTAGAAGAAAGGTATTCGAGAAGGAGACATTATATCCCCAAAACCAATTACCGCCCCGCTACAAAGCACCATAAAGAACAGTAGTTGGGGAAATATTGGAAGCAGCATAAAAAGGGAGCAAACTATTATTTGCAACTGCAATTGGTTCTTATCACAGATCTTGTGGACAGATTATGGAAAACTGAAGGAGGTCTTTAAATGAAATACTCCCATATCTCTGAAGAGGAAGATTTTTGATCAGTGTATGCTCCCGGTTCTAACACAGGGAGTAGAAATACTGACCCCTACCAAGAGGGTCATAAACAAAATTTAAGTAGCACAGAGAGCGATGGAGAGGTAAATATTTAATTTATCCCTTAGAAAGAGAGATCCAAATCATATACCGATTAAGGAAAGTACTGATGCTGTGGACAGCTGAACGGATTACAACACTGAAATGGAACTAGAAGGGCTATGCTGCTAGAGTAAGAGTTAGAAAAATGCAAAGAAAATCCTAAAATAAAGACCTAAACAGGAAGCATATCGGAATCAAGGTTATTTTCCAACGAGATTGTCGGATGACATCAAGCACAACTGGAGGCAAAGTGCTCAAGACCAAAAGCAATGGTATAATTAACGTTCAATAATGCATTTCTCTTAAAAACAACCATTCGGTACTCAATACTGCAAATTAATTAAAACTGATTATAAATACAGGTTTTGAGAAATTTTTTCAAAGAGTCTCATTTATCATACTCCCAGAACTAAAGCTGGTAGAATACTGGGTGTATTTTTCCAGGGTTATTTCTTACACTAAATTCGCTTTCGAATTGACAATTTTGAAATCTACCTGGAAATAGAAAAAAACAAGCCAAATAGTTGTCAAATGTCTGGTTAAGTTAAAATAATATTCAACAAATAGAATAAAACAAATAGGCTTGCAAAACATTCTGCTTTTAATAAACTAAAAGTAAGATAAATTAATCAAGTTATCAAAGCTTTTTTTTTTCAATAGGCTAAATATGAAAAAATAACTTACGTTTGCAAAGCGTTTTGAAATCAACAAACTATAAATAAAATAAAATTTTTAAGTCAGCAAGACGTTCTACTTTTAATGAATTGATAAAAGGCTTTTAGTTTTTAATATGATAGGATTTAAGGAACTTTTAATTCCTGTATGTAACAAATTCAAAATGGTACTCATATATCCCTCTACTGTGGTGTCGGCGGATACCAATTTCTGAAAAGTCTACTTAACAAAATTGTCCGCAAAATTAGTTCCTTGATCACAAATTGATATCTTTGCTGTACTTTGCTGTATTAAAATACTTATATAAAATCTAAGGGCGTCCCTTGACTCGATATCAGATAGCGATTTGAGGAATATTCGAAAGAAATATTTCGTAAAGGAGTCAACAATCAGCAACAAGTATTGACACCGGCACTTACTCTTTTAATTACTAAGAACTTAATGTTTATTTTACCAAAGTACATATTTTTTGTAACCAAAAGAAATTATTTACTCTTGCTAATGTTTAGTAAGACCCACTATATCACTGTTCATCATGAAAAAACCGAAATAAAACCAAGCAGTTTTCCTTGGGAATAAAAGCTCGATATATCAATTTCTAGCTATATCTCGATATATTAATTTACCATCCTTTCAATTCTCTAAAAGTTCCAAAATTTCTGAAAAGTCATATTTTTCTTAGTTCTTTTTCATTAGTTCTTCTTGGGTTCAGTTTTGAAATAATTTTAAATTTCGTATTTTCAATCAAAATGCATTATTGTCAGAAAATTTACATTTTATCGACAAAGCTAAAGGAAAAAAACATACAAATATAAACAAATAAACATAAAAAAAATACTTAGACAAAATACATACAAAGTAAATAGGTACATAACAAAACAAAAATACTGTACAAATTATCAAATTGTACAATTTGGTCGAAATACATAAATAAAATAATTTTTATATACAAATATACACACAATTATATGTATAAAATTGTCAAAAACCTTAGTCTCAAAAAAAAACATACAATAAAATAAAACATACAATAAAAAGCAGGCAAACATTTTGCAAATAATAGGTACTTAGCTAATAACGCCAGTGTGTGTGCTTTAAAAGGAAATATTAAAAAAGTCTTCTACTGTATATAGGGCTCTTTGTAGTTGTAAAGATTTTAGGGCATTGCGAAAACAACTAAAAGTAGTCATCGATTTTATTACGGAAGGCAGATGGTTGTGCAATTGTGCATTTTTATTGCTGCATAAAGTATAGAGTTCTTTACTAATTCCGACCGTGGAATTGGCAGATGAAGATAATGAACAATGTTCCTTAGTGAATAGCTGTGGCATGGTCTTCCTGAAATCTGCGACAAATGTTTGCGGATAAGGCAGATAGATTCAAATATAAATTACGAGGGAAGAGTGAAGGTCTTATATTTTATAAAATTTACTTGGCAGTGAGCTCTACTATCAAGTCCTAATAAGTAGCGAAGCGCTCTCTTTTGAAGTTTAAATATACGCTCAAATTGGGTCTTGCAGCACATACCCCAGAATGGAAGGGCGTAACGAAGATGTGACTCAAAAAGAGCATAATAAACAGTTTTGGCCGTGAAAAAGCCTAATTCTCTTGAGATTGATCTTATGGAAAAACATGCCGAGCTTAGTTTTTTAGATAACGTATCTATGTGCAAATCCCATTTCAAAGAGCCGTCCACAATAAGACCCAAGAACTTGACAGACTCAACAACTTCCAAGCTGGTATTGTTTAGAATAAATGGAGGAATGGTCGTTTTATAAGATAAGACTTTAATTTTTGAGAGGTTTAGGCATAAAAGATTGGAATCGGACCACGATTTAATGAAGACCAAGTCGTTGGACATTGTTGTATGTAGTGCCATTGCATTCGGATTGCTCCAAGTGAAGCTAGTATCATCAGCAAAAAGACAGATTTTTCCGCTTATGTTCAGGCTGGCCAGGTCATCTATAAACAGCAGAAAGAGCATAGGACCCAAAACGGAACCTTGAGGTACCCCACATTCAATTGGTTTACAAGAAGATCTTGACGTATCGACCTTTACAAGTTGACTTCTGTTGCACAAATATGACTTAAACCATTGCAGCACTATGGATTCAGAGGTATATCCCACCTCTGAATCCATAGTGCTGCAATTTGTTAATTAAAATAATGTGGTTTACGCAATCGAAAGCCTTTGAAAAGTCACAGAAAATTGTTGCTGTTCTGAGTTTTAATTGTTTCATGACGCTAAAACAACTAAAATTCTACGTATTTTAAGTTTGATATTTTAAATGGATATTTTTTCTGAAACAGCTACAACTAATCTCAGATCTAGGTTCGAACTTATAACTATATAACTATATAACTTATAATTGCTAAAATGGTCTGGTTGGTATCAGTAGTAATATTGTTTAATAACGATTGTATTTTTTAGATTGCTTATTTTAATAAAAAGAAAATCCTTTTTAACATTTCTCTACATATAGTATTTTCATTTCAAAACAAACCACCCTTAATACCTTACTTAATATAGGTACAGGAGGACGTTTAGCTTTATATTTGACAAAGTTCTGTCATTTACCTCCTCACTTCGAGTTAAACTCATTATGATATTTCAAATAGGAACCTCCATGGTGTGATACATCATTGTAAGCAGCATTTAAATGTCTATTCAACAGTGCCAAAAAAATAAATCGGTTGACGTACCAGCGAACAGTGAGCTAAAATGTCTGCAAACAATGGATATTTTATCGACCTCAAACTTTTGTATTTCAAATAGCTACCCTAAGCGTGATACATCATTTTAAAGGGCATACAATCTCCTATCAACTTAAACTTTGCTAGGTCAAATGTTCATCTTTTGTCATCACTCTATACATATATTGCAGTATTATTTTACATTCTTGCCAGAGAATTTAAGATCTAGGCTTATTAGGATATGATACGATTAAGAATAAAGATATGAAAACAGTACAATTCTAATCCAATGTGACTTTAAAAGTAATGGGTGGCTAATTGAAGTTAGAATATTAGCGCGACATTTAATAATATTTTTTTTTATTATTAAAAACTTATTTGCCTCTATCTTGATCTAAGGTTTTTTTTCTAATATTTTATGGTATATTGTTATCGGGTTTATGCACTATGGGTCTATAGGCACATCTATCTTATATCCATACCTAAAAGATAGATGTGCTTATAAATAAAGGTGAAATTAATGGCGGTGGCTAATAGAC